>NC_043705.1:94742064-94754509 GCF_006229205.1 Suricata suricatta | reverse complement strand
TAAGTCTTTGGTGCTGTAAAAGCAACTTCAATTAAACATAACCACCCCCACCACCATAAAAAGAAGAGGAAAAAAAAAAAAAGTAAAGAAAATAATAAGGGAAAAACCCAAGACACAGTCCCTAGGGGGGAAAAAAAACCAAACCAGCATGTAATTTCTGTCCTTGACAGAATGTATTAGATGTTGATTAGTTGTATTAGATGTTGCTTTAAAGTCTTAAACCTTTTAATTTTTCAAAGTAAGAAAGATTCGCAAGATTCCAGGTGGAGTAAAGAGAGATAAAATAGATTTTGGAAGCATGAGAAAACATAGCACATTTTGGAATAGTAGGTAAACCCTGACAATGCCAGTGTTGAGGGACATAACACAATAGGTACAAAAATTGAACGAAGAAACAGGAGTCATGAAAATGGACATTGCATGCATGCTACAGTGTTTTTGAAAGTCTCTGCAAGTGATGAGAATCATTAAAGAAATTCATGTAATACAATAGAAGTGTGTTTGTATTGGTAGCATTTGGGGATTAAACTGATAATAGGTAAGAGGGGTTACAAAATTATTGTAGAAGCTCGGGCAAGAGTTTCTCAAAACTAAATACAAGCAGAAGGATTAGGCATCTGTAGAGGGATGATTTTATATTATAAAATGTTTGTTAATGTTTATTTATTTTAGAGAGAGAGAGGCAGAGACAGAGACAGAGCATGAGCAAGGGTGGGACAGAGAGAGGGTACACAGAATCCAAAGCAGGCTCCAGGCTCTGAGCTGTCAGCACAGAGCCTGACACAGGGTTCAAACCCCTGAACCATGAGATCATGACCTAAGCCAAAGTCTGGGATGTTTAACTGACTGAGCCACTCAGGCACTCCATAGTATGAGTATAAATTATATATTATATGTAGCAGAATGAGCATGATTTAGTGACTTTTAAAGGAAAATGTATGCACAAGTTTATCAGATCTTTATTAGTGAGAAATAAAATAAAGAAGGAAAAGCTTCTATGTGCACATATATTTAATTTATAAACAGAGCTCCAGGAAAAAGATTAAATATTATAAAAATATGACTTTGGATCTATGGGGCATGCAGAAAATAAAAATAAAACAAAATAGAAGTTTAGGATTTAAGTGAAAAATTCTCACTGGAGATATAGAATGTGACACCATCAGTATATGGAGGATATTTGAAACAATAGCATAGATTACTCAAAGGAGCATTTAAAGTGGTATAAGAAAATTCAGTGATAGAACACAGGGTGAAACAGTTAGGAGCAGTAGAATAGAAAGGCAGAATAGTACAGGAAGAAGCAGAAGAACAGGGAGAGAATTGTATAATAGCACTAAGGGAAAGTTGTATTTCCAAAATTAAAGAATAGTCATACACTTAAATATTCCCAGGAAATCCAGGGCCAAGTGAATTCGTACCTCTAGTGATTTCTACATTGTACATTGCTGTTGAATTGGCAGTGTGAATAATTCTTTCCCTGTTAACTAGAGTCAGTCTGATGTAATGTTAGTGTTCATAATTGTTATTTCACAATTTAATTTTTTCTTAAAATATTATGTGTCTCAGTGTAAAGAAGGCACACCTAAAATAACCTGAAATGTTATGAACTGAGGTAGAGTACAAGTTAATCATCTTCTACAAGTTCTCTATCCTGCATTTCATTCTCTGTACACTACTCAGTGACTAACATTACGGCTAGTCATTTGTTCTTAAAGATCTTTAAGGACATATCTATCATCACTACCCAATAGTATTTTCTGAAGTGATAGAAATATTCTAATCTGATTGTCCAGTACAAGAGACAATACCCACATGTATCTTGTAAGCACTTGAAATGTGACTTGTTACATTCTTAATTTTATTTAATTTTAATTAATTTGAATTTGAATGGCTGCATATGGCTAGTAGGTACCAATGATTAATTTGCTAACACATGAGGTCTTATATATCAGGCACTAAGAAATGTCGATGTATTAATCCATTTAGCTCTCACAACAAATATATCAGATACTGTTATTATCTCCATTTTAGAGATGAGGAAATGATATAAGAAATTACATAAGTAATTTAATAACAGCACTAATTATAAATTCTGTAGTGCGTATTCTGCACTTACTAGTACCAGTCACCACGCTACAAGATAGGTACTAGCCCACCAGTCTAGTGCTAGTACTAGTGATTTGTACTGGTTGTAGTCAGCAGTCACAACTGCCCAATTGAGTATATTATGTTACCACCCCATTTTCAGGTTAAAAAAATAGGCTTGGAGGAGGTTAAGTAAATGTCTGAAAATCGTAGTTAACTTGTGGGCCCTAGACAGAATAGTCTGTCTGATCTCCAAACTTGCTTTTATCATTTACCAAAAAGTAATCCTTTCCTGACAAGAAGCAAAAGGAGAGTCCGGTTCTGGCTGGGTCATGACAATCACAAACACATTTTTATTTTTGGACAAGCTTTCATTTCCCTATCCCCAACAATAATAGAAAGCACCTTGGCTTTTAAAAAATTTTCCCCTGCTCTCCTTTCCCCTTCCTACCAAACAGATAAAAATTCTGCTTTTTAATGTTTTCCATAAATAACCTTAATACTTTAAAGAGCGTCTCCATTTACACAACAAGAGACTAGTAGAAAAGTGAAAGAAAGGCTATTTGTGTTGGTTAAGTGACTGCTCAGAGCTCACTTATGTAAGGTCCTTGTGTCTATTAAAGGAGCTTTGCCACACCTGCTTCTCCTTTGCTTATTGCCACACCTGCCGTCAGCTGGCAGATCAGATTAATTCTACTTTAGAAGAGATGTCTCCACTTTGCACTGGAAGGGAAATGTTTCATAATCTATGTAGGAAATTTGGCCATATTACTCCACTGACATTCTAAGTCTTCCTGACTAAATATCGCTCTTATCATAACTTTTGGCAGAGCTGTGAGTTACAGACTTGGTATTTTAATGTGAAGTTTTCTTCAATTGCTTAATAGATGACATTTTATAAACTAAAAAAAAAAAAAAAAAAGCCTTCACACACTAATCTTGAATCACTAAAAATATGTAATCATTCCAATTAAAATCTAAATGTAGTGCCTTAAAAATGCCGTATATTGTGATATGTTGTCATAATTCTAAAATTCACTGAGTTCAAGTCATGATTTATTAGAGCTGAACTCATTTATTATTTTAGTTATCCTTTTTTTAAAAATATTTGATTGATTGGCCATATTGTTATTTAGGCTCTGACTGAGCATGGGGGAATATTGTGCATGAGACATTAATCAGGAAATTATGCATTGCTTTCACAACTGGACTTTACTTTGTAACATTGTATTAGCTCTTCACGTGCAAATTATTTTAGGTGATTACCTCATTTTTCAGTAGCCATTTGATGGACAGAAGTTTCATGCAGATTCTTTTGCATAATTTAAAATCTTGTGGTGATTTGTTCATAAAAAAGTCCAGTTTCAGTTGTTATCCAGCAGACTCATGAGGCAAGTTGTAAAGAGCCCTGTTGTAGATCTCATTCTCCCAGTTTGGTTCAGCCCTACTCAAGCTAGCAGTTTGAGCAAGTGTTACACATATATACATATACGTACATAGTGTATACACTTTGTATCGATAAATGTGTGTGTGTGTGTGTGTGTGTGTGTGTCTTTCTATATCTAAAGCTAAAACTGTGTCCATGATTTGTATTTTTGTATCATTGAAGTAAGCTAAGATTAGGTTTTAGCCCACGGAGAAATCACAATGCATAGAGTAGGATTCTTTGTCTTTCTAACCAATTCAATTAACAAAGTTACTGTTATTTTCTATAAATAAAAAATATAGGCTTCAAGGATCTGAATTTTCCACATAACAAGTCCATTTCTCTTTTCTATAGTTTTAATATTAAGTAGTTTAGCTAATATTAAAAAGAGTATAGTTTAATTAATATTGCAATACACCAAAAATTTGTGGATAAACTATTCTTATGCATGTCCTAATTGTAGTTGTCAAACACATATAATGTATTTGCAGACCTCTCATCCAGGGTATTACATACACTTACATATGGAACTGCCCAGGATATTCAGACCATTCTTTCACCATGTTTTTTAATCTAGAATGTCATATAATCATGACTGTTTGTTGTGATCTTGTCTATTCAGAAACCTGCTGCTGTAAAATAGCTTCTCCATAAATGTCAAGTAATGTAAAATTGAATGCCTATATTAAATAGATTTTAACAGATAATAAAACTCTTGAGATTAAAATGGTTTCATTCAAGGAGGCAGACAATTCTTTCCACAGTATGCAATTTATGTGTCATGTTATGTAAAATACAATTTAAAAAATACTTTTTAAAAAGCACAAATGAAAAGTATCTGTTGAATAAGAAAGAGGAATGCAGTGTTCTCATTGCAGGTCTAGTTGAAAATGTGAAATATAATGACAAGCTATAAACTTCTATTTTCTAAACATTGCTTGGACTAAATTTGCTTCCTGCTAATTCTTTGGGGGTTATTCCAGAGATTCAAGCTATCAAAACAGATTTTTTTACTCACAACCTAACCTTTCTTTATTTAAGACAAAACAAAGGAATTAGAGAATTTTGACACACTATTAGATGAAGCATAAGAGAAAATTGCTTTTCCATTTACAGGTCTGCACTTGGCATTTTCTCTCTGAACACCCAGCTACATCACAGCTTACAACTGGTTCTCACCAGCACAAAAGACATATCTTATCTCTTGAGAGATCAGTTATTGACAGCCTTTACCTCACTAAATATTACAATGGACACGTAAAATTAGATGTCTGATAAATAGCATATTTTTAGGAAGATCACTTTTTGGACTAATAAATATTCAGCATTCTCTGGAATGGGTTGGCGGTAGAAAAGGGAGAGGTACAAATCCCAATTAGGTTGCCAAAATAGTTTATACATGAAGAAAAACAGACTTCCCAAGGAGAGGAATGGCAGATGGACTCCAAACGAGGGGCCAAATATGAGAAATAACATTGCTCTCAAATCAGAGGCAACCAAAGGTACATCTAGGTCAAAGGCAGGTTTAGTGAAATGTTGCAAAGAGGAAGATTGTACAGATGGGCTGTGGGATATCTGTTAAAAAGGCACTACAAGGATTTTATGTGAAGATTTGAGCTGATTTTTGGTGGTTTGGGGAATAATTCATGGAGAAAATTCTATGACTGAGCATTCTAGTAAATCTTATTTTAAAAACAGGAGATATGAAGCAATCCAAAAAGTGTAATTGGTACAGAAGCAGCAATCACTAATATAAACATAGGTAAGGAGATACTAGGTCGTTTTTGTTACTTGAACATTGTTGTAATTTTTATCTTTGTTCAGACATGATTATGGAGGTTTTCTGTTTTGTTCTGTTTTTCTTGATTTATCATAGTCATCCAGTGCCTGGTCTGGACTTCTGTAAGAGAACACCCAGCCTTGTTGACAGGAATAGCCTCTAATCCATCAGGGCTTCTTTTCCTTTCTCAAGCACAATACAGAGAGACCATTGATGTTAGAAAAGATCTGTTTGTATGTGGGGAGGAGGAGGATTGTATTCAGAGAAAATAGGAGTCAACATCTGTAAAATATGAACAGTGGGATAAATTTTTATATTTGTTATTTTCTAAGTTCTAAAACATCATAGTATTTGTCTCCATTTACCAAATGCTGCAACGAGAGGTGGGAGTCAATAGGAAATTTGGTTGCAGGCACAGAGATTATAAAAGGAAAGTCTGGGTTTTGTACCATGATCCTTCACCTGCTGAAATATATAATTTCTCTGTTTCAACAATGTTGGGAACATGGATTTCAAGTTAGTATTGGAAGGAAGTGATGATGTCATGGGCAGAATTTGGCAGTGCAGTATGGAAACTGATTTGAAGAAAGAGAGGCATAGCTTCTTTTTAAATATGTTAAGTTTGAAGCAATGATGGAGCATCATTTAATTACCCATTTATCCAGTTATCCATGGTTAACTTTATTTTTATGTTCTTTGATATTGTGAGAAACAAAAAATGAGCAAGAATCAAAAATATACAACTCAGTAACTTATGGCAAAGTTACCACTTGGTAAACACCAGTGAAGTTAAAAAACTTAAACGTTGCCCAATCCTCAAATTTCACTTCAAAGCCCCTCCTAATTTTTACGTGCTTTCTCTCAACCAACTGGGGCTGATATATTGATACTAATGGTGATGTCTTTGCTTTTCCTTGTATTTTACCACTTGAACTTATATCCATAATTGTTAGTTTTTTCTTCACACTTTATATTTTATATAAATGAAAGCAAGATACTGTAGTCTTCTTGTGTACTTTATTTTGTTCAAAATTATGATTGTGAGAGTCACCGTCTTTTATTTGTATAGTGTGACTTGCTCAGTTTCATTGCTGTGTGATGTTCCTGTAAATGATGTAAAAATATTTCCATTTTTTTAAACATTTTTAAAATTTGTTTTAACATCATTCTATTGATAGACATTTGAGTTATTTTAGGATTTGTACTTTTACAAATTTTTGTTAGTATTTTTTGACATATGTATACTATCTGTTCAGTAGGAGTGCAGTTGCTGATTCCAATGATGTATCAATATTCAAACTTAGTAAATGATACCTATTTTCCAAAGTAGGTTGTACCAGTTTATACTCTCTTCACCAGTATGTGAAAGATTCCTTTCTTCAGATACTTGGCATCATTGACTTTTAAATTTTGGTATATCTGGGGAGTTAAATTAATAAGATGTCATGGATTTTAGTAATAGTAGTATTTTTTTGTTTGCATGACTTTAATTGTTAGTGCAGTTTAATACCTTTTGATTGTTTCCTGGCCATTTGGATATTGTCTTTTGTTAATTATCTTGACAATTTGTGGGCGGTAGGGCTTCCTTTCCTTATCATATGTAAGATTTATTTCTATATTCTGGATATGAGCCTATTGAGGGTAATATGTGTAGCAAATACCTTTTCCCCGAGCGTAGTTTCTTTATCACATCTTTAATGAGATCTTTTGTTGAATGGAAAGTCTTTATTTTAATATAGTCCATTTTATAACTCCTTCTTGGATTAGACTTTTTTGGGTCCAATTTAAGAAGTTTAACTACTTTGAAATCATGAAAACATTTTCCTAGATTATCATCTAGATGAACTTGATTATTATTTTTTTTACATTTCATTAATTAATTAATCTAGAATTGATTGTTGTATATGGTGGGGAATAAGTTTTGTTGTTTTTTTTCTCTACTTCCATTGTGATATTCAGTTGTCTCTCACTATTACTTGAAAATATCTTTATTATCCACTGTTCTGTGTTTTTTTGGCTTAATATAAGGATCTATATATGTGTAGATCTCTTTCAGGGTTCTCTATTTTATAACAGTGTTTTAAAATTGGGTCATTTTTCTAGCTTTAGACTGCTCTAAATAAAGCTGTTCAGAACGTTCTTGTTCTAGTTTTTGAAGATATATGTATTATTTTCACTTAGGTAAATAACTACCTTCCTTAATTTCTCTCAACAATGATTTCTAGTTTTCATTGGACAGGTTTTGCACATTTTCTTAATTTATCCCTAATATTTTATCTTTTTGGCACAATTGTAAATGGTATGTTTTAATAGTAATTTTTATTTGTTATAATTATTATAAAATAATAAAATTTTGGCTTATTATATTTTTTATTAAGATGTGTATTTATGTTCATTAAAATTCACCACATTTAGGGGCACCTGGGTGGTACATTAGCTAAAAGTCTGAATTTTTTTTTAACTTTTTTTTTTTTTTTTTTTTTTTAGAGACAGAAAGAGACAGTGAAAATGGGGGAGGAGCAGAGAGAGAGGGAGACACAGAATCTGAAGCAGGCTCCAGGCTCTGAGCTGTCAGCATAGAGACGAACACTTGGCTCAAATCCATGAACTGTGAGATCATGACCTGAGCCGAAGTTAGACACTTAACCAACTGAGCCACCCAGGTGCCCCTAAATAGTCCAACTCTTGATCTCAGCTCAGGTCTTGATCCCAGGGTCATGAGTTCAGGCCCCCTACTTAAAAGGAAACAACAACAACAGCAGCAACAACATCATTTAGTATATAGTTTTATGATGTTACAAAGGTATACAGTTGTGTAATCACCACCAAAATAATATGGAACAGTTCCATCAGTCCAAAACTTCTCTTGTGCTCCTTTGTAATGAAATAATTTCTCCAACCCAGTCCCTGGAACCTATACCTTTGTCTTTGTTTTTCAGAATGTCATGTATATAGAATCATACAGTGTGCAGCCTTTTGAGACTCACCACTTTCATTTGGCGTAATGTATTTCAGATTCATCCATATTATTTAATGTATCAGTGATGCATTCCTTATTGCTGACTAGTATTATTATATAGATCCATTCACATGTTGAAAAACATTTGGGTTGTTTATTAGGATAATGGCTCTATACATAATTTGGGGTAAATTCCTAGTGGTGAAACTGAGGAATAAATGGTACATATTAAACATAATTTATTTGTTTGTTTGTTTGTTTTTTAAGAGAGAGAGTGGAGAGAGTGTGTGCACGGGTGGAAGCAGGAGAGGGGCAGAGATGGGGGGATAGAGGATCTGAGGTGGGCTTCGTTCTGACAACGGAAAGCCGGACACAAGGCTCGAACTCATGAATCACAAGATCATGACCAGAGCCAAAGTCAGCTGCTTAATTGGCTGAGCCACCCAGGTGCCCCTATAGAATGCATTTTTTAAGAAAACACCAAACTTTTCCAAACTGCCTGTAATGTTTTGTATTTTCACAAGCAGTATATTAGAATTCTAGTTCCTCCATATTTTCAATGTGGTAAAGATAGTGCACATGTGTGTGCATTTCATTTTTGTCTTAGTTTTATCCATTCTGAATATGTAGTGATTTCTCATCATGTTTTTAATTGACATTTCCCGTAGGACTCATAATGTTAAACAACACTTTATATACATGTTTGCTATCCAAATATATTCTTTAGTGAAGTGTCTATTCAAATTTTTTGTTGATTTTTTTAAATTTAGTTGCCTTTTTTATTGTTGAGTTTGGGCATTTCATGATATATTTTGGAGACAAGTCCTTTCTCAGAAATGTGCTTGCAAGTATTATTTCCTAAACTACATTTGTCTTTTTACTCTCTATAGAGTCTCTTTCAAAGAGCAGAAGTTCATCATTTTGATCAAATCCAAATTATAACTTTTCATTTATGGAAAGTACTTTTAGATTAGTGTCAAAACAATCTTTACCTAATTCATGGTCTTATATAAGAAATTATCATATATTATATTCTAGAAATTTTATAATTATAAATATTTTACTAAGGTCTGTGTTCATTTTGAGGTAATTTCTGCTCTAAATATGAGGCATGAATTGATGGATTTTTTGTCATATTTCCAATTTTTTAAAAGGTTCTTTTCTCCATTGCCTTGACTTGGCACCTTTGTTGGAAAATCAATTAATCACTTATATGGGAGTATATTTTTGGTACATGTGATAGAGGTATATCAAATTAATTGAACTTTTAAAGAAATACTTTTTGAAATCACAGAAAAGTAAGTAAGTGGATAGGTATTTCATAATATCTCAATATTGTCAAGATTCAGTATTGACAGGATAGTTTTTCTTCATCTGTAGATTCAATGCAATCCCAATTAAATTCCCAGCAAGTTATTTTATGCATATTGCTTTTAAGGTTCATGTGGAAAGGCAAGAAAACTACAATAGTCAAGAAGATATTGAAGGAGAATAACAAAGTTGAAGGACTGACACTACCTAACCTTCATGCTTACTATAAAACTGCAGGAATCAAGACAGTGTGATAAATGGAGTCTTGTTCTTCAGCTTTGTTACATGGGATAAGAACTATATTTCTTTTAGGATTAATTTTCTTGCCTATTGAGTCAAGCCCCTTCATAGTATTCTAATTAGTGTTCGCATTGTGAGGTTTTCCACCATGGCTGATGGGAACAGCCATTATTCTTAATTCTAATGAACATTAGGCATCATTCCTTTGTAACTTTTAGGTTTTTTGTTTTTGCCTGTGGGTAATATCTTCACAGGCATACACTGATCACCTGATTAGTGATAGAGGACCCTCAGAAGATCTTTAAGAGTTCTATCTCTGTGGATCTCTGTTCTTTATTCTCTGCCCTGCAAACTCTAGCCACCTTGGCTTCCCTACACTTGTGGTTCTGTTTCCTCAACTCAGGGAGACTTGACCATGTTCTCACTGGGTTTCCTTTTTCGGCACCATAGCCTAGTAACTTTCTCCACTTGAGTCAGTTTGAGGGATTATCACATTTGTCTCTTCTCAGGGACCACTATCATTTTTGTCAAACTGTTTTCCTAGGTGTTTGTGCCTCTCACTGTGTTTTTTTTTTAATAAAAATCATAAAATGTATGAAAATTCTCTACAAGGCACAAAGTTCTATGTAATCATTATATTTTGGTGTTATATGAGATCAGTTGAAAGATAGTGACTGAATGCTATAGAATATCTTAAATATTCCAACATTAGCATTGTAAATTATATATAAAAATTGTGTTTTAACATAAGGAAGTACTGATGAATCCCAACTTATGAGATGGGTATTCAGAAAATCAGGATAATCTAAATGGTAAGAAAAACTACTTTGTGCTATGGTTTATCCTATACCACGTACTTGAAAATCATTTTATGTGCATAGACTATCTCACGAGTATCCTAATTATTTTTGTTGACTTATTAGTTTTCTGCTTATTTCATTCTAAGTCAAATGAAACAACAGTGATGATATCTTTTCTATGTGTTTTTTTTTTCCCACTTGAAATAGATATCTGCTGAGAAGAAAGTGCCCTGTCTGTTTTTGCTTACTTGAGGAATATTGTTTTTTTACATAATGCAAAGAGTTCTTAAATGTCTTTCTTCTTATCTTGCAGGTATATGAAGTCTGACAGTAAGGCCTGCAGTAATTTTCTTTAAGGTAGGGAAACATTCATTCTTTGTATTTCCATTTGTTCAGCGTTACCTATCCAAAGCACAATGAAGG
The DNA here is from genome assembly GCF_006229205.1 of Suricata suricatta. Lineage (NCBI taxonomy): Eukaryota > Metazoa > Chordata > Mammalia > Carnivora > Herpestidae > Suricata > Suricata suricatta. The sequence continues at coordinate 94,743,482 of NC_043705.1, read as the reverse complement.
GCTTCTGAGAAAGTTGACCTTATCAAAATGTAGATGATGAGGAAAAATTCCATTCGCTTTGAGCAAACTTTTCATAGACAATTAGAAGTTTACCCTCTCCAAAGCTTTCTTTGGTATCATTTTAAATCATAAATTACTGAGATTTTTGAATAGGTGAAAGTTCATTTTTTTCATCATTCCATATTTAGGTGCTTAAAGTACATGCTAATGCAAAAAAATCAAGCATTGATTTTTAATAGAAAAATAGTTCAAATTATATGATATACTTGCCCAGTATTAGATAGTTCAGAAAGATATTCGTCATAAACTCCATGAAAACAATAATAGGAAGAACAGCATTCAAAGACAGTTTTGAACAGCCTCATATTATTCATCTTAGGACATGTAATAAGTGAGGATTACGAGTAGGAAGTGGAGTAAATATAACCGTCACAATTCAAAATATGGATAGATGAATTGAAATTGAAGAGAACAATGGTTTCAGGTAGACATGTTTTTATGTTTTATTCCAGAGCTGTGCCTCTCTCATTTACATTTGGATAGGTAAGGGCTAATGGGAACAAATAATGGGGCATGATGACTGCACAGAACTGAAAATCAATATTAAAGAAGACATCTAAATCATGTGGGTTGTTTCTGTTCAAGTCCAGAGCAACTGGTTATTCTGTTTATTCAAGCAACTAAACTATATGGGGTGTGGGGCTGTTAGTTTTTTGACTATGATGACTAGGTTTTTTAAACTGCCTAAGATGGTCCTGGTAGATGGTACTACACACTAAGTTTCTTTAGTATTTGCATAATGGTAAAAATATTTCCCTTTTGTATTTGTTTTTATATGTGGCTAGTTAAATGCCAAGTCAATCAAGTAAAATAATCACCCTTTAGAAAATTGAAAATAAAATTTGAAGAGCTTTCAAAGCATTAAATTTAAATATCCAAGGGATATCCATGGGAACCTAATGATAGGTAAACGGTAGATATGGGTTACAAAAATTGTAGCACCTCTTTATTTAAATTGACAAACCTTTTTATTTGTTTATAATCCTCTTGGATAAGTTATTAAAATTTTTTTCTTCAGATAGATGGATTAAAAAAATGTGTGACTAGGAGATGAAGATTTCAATCTAAATTATAATTATTTCCTACATCTGTTCTGATGCATTTAGAATGGTTTGGGCTTGTAAATTAGGTGTTAATGAAATAAAAATGTTGTAACCATGTGGAACTTCAGAATTGCAATTGACTGAAGAAGATTCTGTAAATTCTCCAAGGATGTTCTACTGCAATGAAAGCTCTCATGAGCCGCCCACTATACACAAATTATGTCTTTATACACTTAACTATTAAGTTTAAAGTAAATACCTAAAAATTGCCAAAGGGAATCATTAGTAAGAACTGCCTTTTAAAGACAAGCATTC
>NC_043705.1:94722766-94741964 GCF_006229205.1 Suricata suricatta | reverse complement strand
AAAAATAACTCAGTAATAAAGTAAAAGATCTTTTCTCTGAAGATTTACTCTTTTAATTTATGCTTGTTTACCATATCTGGCTTTGTCATACCCTTTCATTTTTCATTAAAATTCACGATTCTCATTACTTAAGAGTTCTACTGTGTTTTCAAGGTTGATTTGAACATAATGGAGTTTTTGTGGTTCATCTACATGTAGCAGTTCCAGAGGGTCATCTGAGATTTACATCTTCAAGAAGGTTTAACAATGGTAGTGTAAAGAGAAGGACACTCAAACAACAACAAAAACAAACAAAAACGCTTTAAACCAGTACAGAAATACCTTATCAAGTGTGCCTGAGTATCCCAAGTATTATGAAAATGCCTCTTAAAAATATATTAGATTAACAATTCACTATGAAAGGTTCTTGAAAGACCCTTTTAATTAAGTATGCCACAATGATGAAACTTATACATAATCATTTTTTTGCAAATAAATATTAAACAATGATTTAACTGGCTGATTCCAAGCAAATCACTTAGGATATCTTACATTATGTTTATTTATTTTTGTCAGAGTAATGGTAGTTTTCTTTTTGTATAAAATAAATCTTTGAAAAACTATGTTCCGCATCATTTAAGAAACATTGTCTTCTCTATGTGTGTTTTAATTTTACAGAGGGTGAACAAACACTAATAGGCATTAGTGTCAAAACAAGCGAAAGTTATGAATACTGAAGGAGAAATTACCAGATTCTCATGATGCAAATATGAGGGCATCTAGATTTGAAAGGGAAGTTAAAATAATAGTAGTGGCAGTAGCAGTAGCAGTAGCAGTTGCAGTAGCAGTAGTAGAAGTAGTAGCAGCAGCAGTAGTAGTAGTAGTAGTAGTAGTAGTAGTAGTAGTAATGAAAATTAGAACTGAAAGAAAAGAATTTTTCTAGATACAGCGTTAACTTCCAATCTGAGAAGATTGTCTATAAATTCTTAAAGTCTTCCAAAGAGATTTTGTATGTACTCCTGTATCTTGTTACAGTCTTTTATGATAGAAATTTCTCCAAAAGCTTAATCTAAATTTCTCTTTTTTTCTCAATGTACCTTGAACATTTTTTGCTTGTTCTTTCTTCCATATGGTTGAGATACCATGTCTTTCATATAGTGGAGAAATATTTGTGTTCTAGAAGATGGCTTTCTGCTATTCTTATAAATGATTTAAAAGAACATTATAGTATTTTCCTCTTCTATCTTATTTTTTTCAGTTAATTGCTACTTTTTCTTTAGGCAGTTATTTATCAAATAAATATATATAAGCAAATATATAATCCTAGAAAATTCTATTGGTGTCCAAATTATAAACAAGTTTTGTTTCCACTGTGTATTTATTAAATTGATATTTGGACCTTAGAATATATTGACTATAAAATTGGTGTTATAAATAGGTTATTTTTCTAGATTATATTGCAAAATGAAGGATTTCATATTCATATGTTAAAAAATGGAGATAAAAATGTTTTCTTTTTCTTCCAAGCTTTAAATGGGATGTGTGTCAATTATGTTATGAAAACACACCACTAAAATTATGCAACTTCTGATATTCTAAAACTTACCACTAAAAATGAGTTAACAAAATTTTATAAGATTTTAGTAAATGAAGTAGGAATGTAAGCATGTACAATCCTGGTACTTTTCACTTTACATGTTTGACCTGTCATTGGTTACTCAGGGAGGTTTTCCTACTTTGGGTCCTATGAAGACATTTGAAAACTTTGAAAAACAAAATCATTATATTAGGCCTTTGATTTGTCATGTTCTAATTTGTTATCCCAGAGAGAAATGTTAATGAATATATTATAGGTTATCTTTTCGGTGGTAAAAGATTAAAAATTCTCAGGTACTCATAATTTCATTCCACACATGTAGAGAAGAAGCATCTTTTTGTAAAGATAGTTATTTTTGTTTTGTTGAAAGACTACAATGATTCTTTCAGTTTGTTCCTTTCCTTAAGGAAAGAAGAATGTCATACAGGGTACCCTATGGTAAAATCAGCATCTGCTGGTTTTTCTCTTTCTCTTTGTGAAGTACTTTGTCCAGGTTCTAAAACTCTTGTATGAACTCTAAACATAAGATCAGCACTGATCCCATGTGAGTTTTTAAAAAAGTGATAGTAAATTTCATTCCTGTTATAATAAAAGAAATGTATTTATGAGACAAAAGAAGTCATGGAATCAGGCCAAATAATTTTGTCATATAATATTATTGTTGTTACTAGTATTTTAATTGTATAATCCACAGTAAGTCTATATTCTTGATATTAGATTTGGGATGTTATACATTGTAGATGAAAATATTTTTCTTCAAACCATTCTCATCTCTGAGCATTTGGTATTGTGGGTTGTTGTTTGCTCATTTGTTGTCATATTTATGTTATTTTTCCCTTTTACAGTATTACTAATGTTACTAAAATGGTTTGGCTGACAGTATTAGATGATGGGAATTTCAGTACGTGCTACAGTCGTTTTCCTGCATGTTTGAGTGCCAAGAGCACTTATTTCTGTAAGTTCTCATCTGGGCAAAAGCTTTTCTTCTTGCTCCATGAAAATGTTTCACAGTTATTCATCATTCACAGCTTTTCCATGGAAATTCCCCCTTTCATATGCAATGTTTATAACTTTTCCCATTTTTATTCTTGTGGACTTACTGCATTTTTGTCCAATAGAGAGTAAATGTAAATAAATAAAAATAAATAAAAATTTAAGAAACTTCAAAATAAGGGACTGAGGCTAAATATCATATTTAATATAAATAAATTTAATATAAAATAAATGTATATTTTTAATATTTACATATTATAGAAAGAAAAATAAAGGTTTAAAATATTTTTATCCATGTAGTGCTGTCAGATAAATTCTAATTTACTCTTGTAAATCTATGATTCTTAACATCAAGAAATCATTTAAAATATATGATTTATGAAGTAATATCTAAGCCACAGGGTATACAGCTATAGTGTCAGACATGCCATATACAAACTGGAATATAAACTATACAAACTAAAACATACAAACACGTATTTTAGAAAAAAAACTTTAAAAATCTCTTAATGGTAAGACTCAATAAATTATTTCAAGTTTGGAAAGTGATTAAATGATTATAAATTCTACTCATTATTAACTAAAAAGAATATATGTTATCATATAAAGTTCTTTTCTGGTTTCTTTTCTACTTTACCTTAAACTTTTGGAGTAATTCAGTGCTTATGTCTATGTTTCTGGTTTTGGTTTGTTTTAGCCAGACTCTTCTAGCAGGTGTCTCATCATGACTTCTGAACAGGGCCGGTTTATTATATTGCCAGACTTGACCTATCTCGTTATTTTTAGATTGTGTATCTGACTCAACATGTCCTCATTGATGCCATCTTCATTCATGTGTCTTGTAAGTTCTATTTGAAGAATAGAGCTGCCCATTTTGACTCATCTCCATGCTCTCATCCTGGTCCAAATGAGTACCGTCTTTCTTCTGGCAGGAGCCCTTTGACCTGCTTGCTTCTACTCTTACCCCTTTACATCTTTGTACTTGTTCTTCTTATGTAAGAAAATTCTTACACTCCCTCTGTTCTTGAATCTCACCCATAAGTAGAGTGATGGTAGAAACTGATGAGGTTTTAGGATGATTCAGGGTTTTCGTGCGGTTCGAAGCTAATAGCCAAGACATAATTCTTGAAGACATCTTTGGTGCAAAAACGTGATTTTGTTAAAGCATGGGAACAGGACCTGAGGGCAGGAAGGGCTACCCTGGGACCATGAGGAGAGACTGGTTATATACTATGGAGTTGGGGGAAGTAAAAGTTCAGGGGAAGTTTCCAAGAGATTTTCAAATGGTAAAGAAGACTCACAGGATAGGAGGCCTAGCTTTTTTTCAAGCTAAGGTTGTTTTTCCCTCTAGCAAAGCATTAGCATTAAAATAGTAGGGCATTCCTGGAGAAACATTTTACTCTGCCTGCCTCCTGTCTTTGCCTATGGGCTGGAGGCTATAAAGAAATTTAATTTTATCTGCCATTTCCATCTGCCTTTAATTCTCACAACAGAAACCCCTAAGATACTATGCGGGGAAATACTTTTTAAACAGTAAAATCCTCTCTGAATATTAGGCATTATTTTTCTTAAAATGACATTTTTGTACCTATGCAATATGGTACACAAGTAAACTCAAATTTCTCCCTAGATGTGTTCCTTCTGTAGAATTCTCTCAGTGATGACAGTATCAAGTCTTGGAGAAGAAACCTTTGGAGCCATCTGTAACACCTCGTTCACCCTCATCCTTCATTGGCTGGCCAAACACCGGGCCCTGAAATTAACCACCTTAATTTATTTCAAGCCAATCCTTTATGCTAATAATCCTTTAGTCCACAATAATATTAGAGTCCAATGAACTAAATATTAATTGGCTTTTCTGATATACTCTTCTACCTACTCCTTGCTAAATAGGAGTCCTTATAGTTAAGGATGTTATACTATCTAAATTAGTTGATGTTACTCCTGCCTATATTATTTACAGTATTCCTTAAATTTTAAGCATGCACTTAAATTACTGTAAGATTTGTAAAATGACTTTGATTCTTAACTCTGGGGTGGAGTCAGAGATTCTGTATTTCTAACAAATTCTCAATTGATGCCAAGGCTTCATGGATGATACTTTGAGTTGCAAGGGTTAGATGATTCCCAGCTATACTTGGAATAACAGCTAAGTGGTCTTTGTATTCATACATGATCCATCTCCTTTTTGCCTGCTTTAACAGCCATATTATATCATTTGTTGCAACTTTCTTCTTCATTCTCTACATTCTGGGCCTTCTTTCAGTTCTTTGAAAGCATGATGCAAATTTTTTGCCTGAAGGTATTTATATAAACTCTAGCTTGCCACACTGCTTACCCAATGCTCAGCCTTTTCCAGGTAATTCTTATGTATTTAAATGCCTTTGTTTAAGCCCCACTTCTTCAAGGAAGTGTTATTGGACCCTAAATATGCTTCAGTCTTTTTTTCCCCTATTATATCTAATGTGTCCCCCACATAGTATATATAATAGCTGTGACTAAATAATTGATATTATTATTTTTTCAGTATTTGTAACCTTCCAAAAATGTAAATTTATTAAATGCATTTTTCCCTCTGCTTCAGTGCTCTTGTATGTAGCAGAGTAGGACTATATTTCCTGCAACACCCACATAGTTCATCAATTACAAATAGTTGTTTACTATGATTATTTATGAAGAGTATCCTTTTTCTTTATAGAATTTACCAAATTTAGAATTTTGCAGCCTGCTGAAAGTCCGAATACAGAGGCTAATGGTTTTGGGTTGGGTGCTCTCTGTGAAGAAAACAAAGTCCTCCCTGATAGTCACATCTATCAGTGGAGAACACAGTGATAGATGGGAGATATAGCAACTAATTCTTGTGAAAATTAGTTGGCACTTGGTTTAGTGGTAAACTAGTTACTAAAAGTAGTGTGATGATGTTGCAGGATTTGCCACAATACCCGGATTCCTTGTCTGCTGTGAAGAATGAAGAAGTGGGTACAAAATGAGCAGCAGGCAAAAATTTCTTAAAGTATAAGACTAGAAAGGAAGAATAGGAAAGCTCTCTTTCCAGAGAGGGGACGTTTGAATGTGAATGCCTGTGGACTGTGGGCCAGGGTCCTTGTTTTATAAGGCTCTGGTCAGTCTTCTCCCTTCCTTTCCCCCTGTCCCCTCTCAGGTTCTACCCTTATTGGTTTGATAGCTGTAGGTGCTGTGTAGTCCATTGTATGAGGGGTGGTCTATGGCCATACCTAGGTCTTCTGTCAAATTCCTGAGGGAAACCTAAGGGGGTGTTGGCGGGGGTCTGTAATATTCTTAAGGGGAAGTTTACGCCTGAGGAAGCTTGCTGTGGTCAGACACTCCCAACATTGTTCCAAAATATGTGTTTATCCCTACCCAGAGACCTCAGGCCCTAATCTTTCCCTCTCTGCCTACTGAATCTTATCTTCTTTCATAATGAGAGTAGACAGGATTAGCAAGGCTGGGTGGGAAAGCTAGAGTTAAAAACTAAGTAGAGACTTGGGGAGGGTGACATTTGGGCTGTGCTTGCTTGACTGCAATGGAGTCAAGTAATTATAGTTCAGAAAAAGAAATTGTCATAGCTCAGAGGACCAAGGAGCAGCAAGAAGCCTCAGTTATATATGAACTAAAGGAATGAAGAAGAGGGAATACTCAAGTTTGAGTTTAGAGTGAAGGCAGGAAAGAATTGCTGCTGAACGCCAAGTGAAGACACAACGAGTATAGAAGTATAATAGTCTTGAGGTCGGATAGTCATTAAAATCTGAAGATGGGATGGCAGATCAGGGATTGAGGTATACAAAACCAGGCCTCCGATGCCCTAAGACACTGCAGGACTGTAGGATGATACTCTAATGACCACGTCACATCTCCTTGGCAAGCTCACTGAGCCTCACATGTGATTTTTCTTGAGTAGGGCAGTTTAATAAGAAGAAGATACACTAGAGAAGGTGCAAACCACCTACACTCGGTGTTCACAAGCAGAGATGGATTTTATATCAGAGCCCTTTATTTGCCTCAGTTATGCTTTGGTATCCCTGGTATGCTGGGGTATACCATTGCCCTAATAAATCCTTGGAAATTTTTTGAAATAAGGAAAGTTGTCCTGCTTTCTGTGTTTCTTAGCTACTTCCCTATGGTTTTCTTCTCAAGTCTCCTGGGTCTCTCCCACTGCCCTAAACTGGTGTTTTTCAAAAATAAGCATGCATTGATATCATCTAGAAATCTTGTTAAATGCAGATCACAGCTCCCCACCCCCTCAGAATTTCTGGTATGCCCAGAATAAGTGAGATCCAGTAATTTGCATTTCTAACAAGTTCCCAGTGGATGTTATGTTATTGGCCCAGAGCTACACTTTGAAAACAATTGCCTTAAAACTTCCACCCCTTACTTTAACCAAAATTGTCATTCCCTGAGGCAAGAAGCCTGTTTAACTAAAATCATGAGATTCTTCAGATCGGAAACACATCAACTAAAATCCAAGACATTTTAGGGCAAATAGACTAAGAAAAATTTAGTCATCTGATGAACTCATGTATACAAATATGTGAATAACTAATAGTAACAACAATTTCTCCAGCTTCAGTGGATTTTTGTTAATGGAGATGGTTCTCTAATGAAAAGAACCTTAGGGGCACCTGGGTGGCTCAGCTGGTTAGGAATCTAACTTTGGCCCAGGTCTTGATCTCACAGTTTGTGGGTTTGAACCCCGTGTCAGGCTCTGTGCTGACAGCTAGCTCAGAGTCTGGAGCCTGTCTTTGGATTCTGTGTCTCCCTCTCTCTCTCTGATCCTCCCCTGCTCACATTATCTCTCTCTCTCAAAGATAAATAAACAAAACAAGACAAAAGAATGAGAAGAACCTTAAGTAATGTGACCAAATGAAGACAAAACCTTCTAAATTGTAAGGAAGGGTTTTCCTGGGCAGAATGTTCATATATTTGGTGTAATCAAACTGCTTCTTTTGTACTTCCTTCATTTCTAAATCCACATGCTCCAGAAATTTACAAGTTCTTTTACTTTTTCTAGTTTTACCATTTAATTTTCAGCAATTCAGTGCAGGTAGTAGAATGAAAATTGTCCAAAGTAAAGGAAGGTGGAGTTGGTGAAGGACCATAAGCAAGTTGAGGGCCAAGCACCAAGCTAGCTACTCCCCCCCCCCCCGCCCAACCCAAGGTGGGGTGTGTAATTTTCCTCAAGAGCTCCTGGCTGGCCAAGAATAAAGGAAAGGACAGAAACCAAATGGTTAAACTGATAGAGTCTCCATCAGTTTAGGAAAATCTTAGTATAATTACATGAGAAGGACAATCTTATCAGTGGCCTAATGTCCAGAAACTGTCTTATTTTTTTTAAAGTTTTTTTTTTTATTTATTTTTGAGAGACAGAGAGAGACAGCATGAGCAGGGGAGGGTCAGAGAGAGAGGGAGATACAGAATCAGAAGAAGGCTCCAGGCTCTGAGCTAGCTGTCAGCACACAGCCCGACATGGGGCTCAAACCCACTAACTGGAGATCATGACCTGAGCCAAAGTTGGATGCCTAACTGACTGAGCCACCCAGATGTCCCCAGAAACTCTCTTAATGTTAATGCTTTGCTACAGGGAAAAACAACCTTAGCTTGACAGTAGTAGGCCTCCAGTAATCTGTGAGTCTTTAGCAATAAAAATTCCTTTAAGAAATGTTTTTTATAGAGGACATCCAGATGGCCAACAGACACACGAAACGATGTTCAACATCACTCATTATCAGGGAAATACAAATCAAAACCACACTGAGATACCACCTCACGCCAGTCAGAGTGGCTAAAATGAACAAATCAGGAGACTAGAGATGCTGATGAAGATGTGGAGAAATGGGCACCCTCCTACATTGTTGATGGGAACATAAACAGATGCAGCTGCTCCGGAAAATGGTGTGGAGGTGTCTGACTGGAATAAGTCAGGCAGAGAAGGACAGATACCATATGTTTTCACTCATATGTGGAACAGGAGAAACCTAACAGAGGGCCATGGGGGAGGGGAGGGGAAAATAGTTGAGAGGGAGGGAGACAAAGCATAAGAGGCTCTTAGATATTAAGAACAAACTGAGGGTTGATAGAGATAGGGGGAGAGGGGAAAATGGGTGATGGGCATGGAGGAGGGCACTTGTTGGGATGAGCTCTGGGTGTGTATGGAAACCAACTTGACAACAAACTACAAAAAAATAAATTAAAAAAAAAGAAACCTCCTTTTGACTTTAAAAGTCCCCTAAATCCATAGTATATAACCACAACCCTAGTGCAGCTCTTTCTGCCCATGGGTCCTGTCCCTGTGCTTTAATAAATTCACCTTTTTGCACCAAAGACATCTTCAAGAATCCTTGGCCATTAGCTCTGAACTCCCATTACCCCAAAATTTCATCAGGGTGACATGCAAGTGGCTTCTTTATATGTTAGAAACCACCTATTCCATATATTTTGGCCATGACCAAAAATATTTCAATGTCCGGATTCATCTTTCTTTAAGTATTTTCCACAAGTTTGAGCATACTGCCTTATTTGAAAATGTCTGTGAAAGAACCATTTATTTTTGTCAAGGGACATTGTTCGGCATGGCACTTGTTAAAAAAGTAAATTAGACTCTAGAGTACTGCAAAATTACTTTCTCTTATATCACATGGCATTCCAATGAAAACATAAGAAAATACTGTGATTTGCAGGGGTTATATTTTTAGTGGTGTTCTCTTAAGTGATTTTTAACATAATAGTAGAAGTGCTAATTGCTGTAGTGACCTTACAGGTGAAATCTTGCCTCAAATTCAATGGCTTGATTTTGCATCTAAACCTTAGTTAGGTCAAATAATTTAAAGCTGGAAATGACAACAAACTATTATTTTGTGTTTTAGCTTAAATCCGGGAGACAAAATAGGGTCCACTGGGAGGGAAGCTAGAAAATCTCTCAAAAGCTGTCAGTCATGTATGCTCTTTGACTTTTTACAATATGCCTTGTATTTTTAAGAGAGTAAATGTGTTTCTAAAATTCAGAGTTTCTGTTTTCTTACTCAAAAGGTGTTTTTAATTATTTGAAATACAGTAAACTACCATCTTTCCTCCCTTGTGCTCTCTCTTTGTTCCCTCCCTCTTCCTCCTTCCCGCCCTCCTTCCAATCTGCCAGATTTCTCTTAGGTTACTCCTTCCCTTTAATCACAGATAGAAAAGAGATTCTATGTGTCACTTAGTAATTCTTCAGCCAACATATCTTCAACCATATTAAAATGGACAAGGTAATTTCTTAGATTTCACCAGTTTAATAGCCTGACCACAGTTAGTATTTGGAAAATAGAGAGGATATTCAAATTGCTGCCACAAATTCAAACTACATCTCCTCTTATTTATCAGCTTTGAAAATATGTCCTGAAACTTATTAGATCCAAGTGAGCTTTTGAAATTAAGGTTTATTGTTGTTTAGTAATATCTTGGTCCATATGAACAAAAATTGGGAAACCAGGTTTTTTATTCTGGTTCAAATTTACAACTGGATTACTGTGATAATGTATTACCATGACACTTTGGTTTTGTTCATCAGTAAAGTGGGCCCTATTGCACAAGCCTTCTTTATATTGTTCTAATAGTTTATTCAATCAACTTTAAAAAAACACCAAAATTAGTATTATTGCATTTAAAATACTTAACACATAGAGAATATATAATAATTAATAAATATGAATCCACCCACAAGGAGTTCACAGTTTTGTTAGGTTGAATTGTGATAGAGATTTTTCAGATGCCAGAACAGAATTAAGTTTATTTAAAATCAAGCAAAGAGGGATACCTGGGTGACTCAGTAAATTAAACATCTGGCTCTTGATTTTGGCTCTATTCATGAGCTTGCAATCCTGAGATCCAGATCCCTGTCAGACTCATGTTGATGCTCTCTCTTTCTCTCAAAAACGAACAAATAAACAAACAAATGTTAAATAAAGAATAAATGAATAAATAAATAAATCTAAGCAAAGGAAGTTTTGGGTCCCTGTATTTTTTTTTATGTTTATTCATTCGAGAGAGAGAGAGAGAGAGAGAGAGAGAGAGAGAGAGAGAGGGAGAGAGAGAGAGAGAGGCCATAAATGGGGGAAAGGCAGACAAAGAGGGAGACAGAATCTGAAGCAGGATCCAGGGTCCAATTTCCAAGCTGTCACCAAAAAATTCCACACAGGGCTCGAACCCAAGAACCATGAGATCTTGACTGGAGCCAAAGTTGGACACTTAACCGACTGAGCCACCCACATGCCCCTGGTTCCCTGTATTTAAAAACAGGATCCCTGGGCACCTGGATGGCTCAGGTCATGATCTCACAGTTCATGGGTTTGAATCCCATGTTGGGCTTGCTGCTGTCAGTGTGGAGCTGGCTTTTGATATTCTGTCCCCCTCTCTCTACTCCTCCCCTGCTCAATCTGTCTCTCAAAAATTAACAAACATTTATAAGAAATCATAAAAAATAAATAAAAAATAAATAAAAAATAAAAGGATACTCATTTTACTTTTTGTCCCTCAAAATTTACTTTTCCAAGATGAATTTTATGCAATTGCTGCATCTATTTCCACAGCTACTCCCGTTGACCCAGTTACTCATTCTGCTAGTCCAGCCACTCAGCAAGGTAGGCATGGCTTCTCTAATCTTAGCCATTTTGTCTGTCTAAGCTACCCTGACTATGCCAAGGTCTTTCCATTTGGCCTAGCTCTTTCCATTAGAACAGATACTAGAAAGAACTAGTCTTATCCTTCAAGTGAGTTTCTTATTTGTGTTTCTGACTTCAACCTATTCAGATGCCTAGTTCTTTTTATTCTTTCAGAATAGTAGTGTTTAAAATAATAATACTAATAAATAAAACTAAAAGACAAAAATAGCGCTGGAACCGTATTTTCACACATATCTATCAAATTAAGCAAGCAACCAAGCAAACAAATAAAAACAAGCTAAAAGTGATGATGTTCTCATATGGAGTCTTACCCTCTTCACTTCTGGTTTATGTCACAAATTAGTGTATAGGGCAGAAGCACAACTGATTTGGACATCAGTAATCTAGGATAAAGGATAGCAAACTAAGACCATGGTCCAAATGCAATCCAGTGACTGTTTTTGTACAGCTCTTGAGCTCTGGATGCTTTTAAACATTAAAAAAATATATAATGTTTATTTAATTTTGAGAAAGAGAGACAGAGCATGAGTGGGGGAGGGACAGAGAAAAAGAGGGAGACATAGGAGCTGAAGCAGGCTCCAGGCTCTGAGCTGTCAGCACAGAGCCCAATGTGGGGCTTGGACACCAGAACGAGGAGATCATGACCTAGTCTGAAGACAGATGCCCAACCAACTGAGCCATCCAGGCTCCCCTAAACATTTTTAATGTTTGGAAAAATGTCAAAAGAAGAAAAATACTTCTTGATATACGAAAAGTATATTAAATTAAAACTTCAGTGTCTGTAGATAGAAGGGTATTGAATGCAGATTATGGGCTCTCACAGTTGTTCACTACCAGCAATCATTTTATACTTTGAGACACATGACATACAACTATATTCAATCTCAAGTAACTAAAATAAATTGAAAGGCAAATTATGTTTTCTAGTACATGTAATAATTAGAGCACTAATGGCTTAAGAAATATCTGTGAGGAAACAAAATGCTTAAAGTTAAGGGGAAAAAATCATAGTTGAAAGTACTATTATTTAATTTTATTGGTAGAATATTTTAGTCATTTGGCTGAATATCCATATTTTGAAGGCTTATCATTTCAGAAGTTGTGAACCTGAGGTCCCCAGTATTGAACTTCAGCCAGTCTATTTAGGGCAACTCTATTTAGTGCAAAGGAAACATATCAGTTCATTTACCTTGACCGTTGCCTCTTGCATGTAGCTGATGGAATAGTTATTCTATGTGTTAAGCCACACCCTCTTCTGATCACTGCCTCATTAGTTTTATGAAAGAAATAGGACCAAAATTAAATATACATTAGAAATTAATTTATTTAACAAATCTAAAGAAATTCCATTGGGGCACCTGGGTGGCTCAGTTGGTTAAGCCTCCGACTTCAGCTCAGGTCAGATCTCACGTTCGTGGGTTCGAGCCCCACGTCAGGCTCTGTGCTGACAGCTGGCTCAGAGCCTGGAGCCTGTTTCAGATTCTGTGTCTCCTTCTCTCTCTGCCCCTCCCCCTCTCATGCTCTGTCTCTTCTGTATCAAAAATAAATAAAACATTAAAAAAAAAAGAAATTCCATTGAGATATTTTTATAGATGGAAATGGTAATAGGAGTAATATTTAAGATGGAAGGTAAAGCTTAAACAGACACCCATTAATGAGAAGTATGGTATGTATTTTGGAAATATATATATTTCTAAGTGATGAGAACATGTGGCACATATATAAAAAATAATTAGGAAATATAAGACTGTCTGAAATGTGAAAATAATGACTAAAGCAGTGGAAAAACCCTCAAAATTTTGTGAAGTAGAGGGATATGATCAGACCTGTGCTTTAGAATTACATAGGACATCATGATCCATTGAGTTATTGAACACAATATTGGAAATACTATTTGTTTTTAATCTACAGTGTTATGATAATGAGCTTTGCAGAACTCTATGGGTTCATCTGGCACTGGCAGTTTGGTCTGGGTGTCATACAGTTTTACATCACATATAGTCAGTAAAGTATCCTTTAGGGAAGTGTGGAGATTTCAAACCAATGGAAATGGCAGTGCTTCCTTCATTTCTTCTGGCATCCAGTTCGCTGTACTTACCGACATTTATGTCTAGCTGGTAGCGGGTTCATGTGTTATATTATTCAGCTTTAAGCTTAACTTTGCAAAATTGATGAATGTTTTACAAAAAAATATGAAGATCATTCTAATAAAGCAGGCATAAGCAGTCAACAAAAATGACAGTGATGCCACAGAATTAATCGTAAACTATTGGTCACCAATATAATGAGGTCAGACATTTATGACCTGATATGCCTATAAATTGGCCAAAAAAATTATTAAGAGGACAATTTGGTGTATACAAAAATATCCACTATTTTTAATGATATAAATTTATAATCATGCTCAGGAGGCAATTTAAAATATTATCTTCATCTCACCATTCTAGCATATCTAATATGTCATGTTTCATCATGTGAAAAATGTATTAGTACAGTAATGCAATTCACATGTTATAAATAAATGCCACTATGTATAGTAGGGCCAACCTGACTTCACAAACCTTTTACTGCTAGGTATGAATAATGAAAAACTTTTGAATATAGTAAAGATGATAGATTCTCAAAAAGTGACCTAAAATGAAGAGACATTTGGAAAGTAGTTTCCTTGGCCCTAGTATAAATTGAGATTGTGGCAACTATGAAAGGAAAGGAGGTAATATTTGCCAGGGATAAAATGGGATGACATGGATGAGTTGAAGTCAGAGAGCACAATGAAGCTGAAAACATGAGTGTCTGATGCCTGGTGATATGTGTGCAGTGATACACCAAGCAGGGAAAAAAAGCTGAACTCAGAAGCAGTTCCTTATTGTCTTTATTTTTAACAGAATTATTTAACAATTGTTAACACAGTTTTCACTAAATAATTCCTTGAATAGAATCTGGCAGTCTAAAGTAATCCTTGAAAATTGAAAAACTAACAAGGAATTAATTGACCTATATTTTCAATAATGATCTCCACATGAAATATAGAACAGATGTTTTCTCTTTTAAGGTGTGTGTGTGTGTGTGTGTGTGTGTGTGTGTGTGTGTGTGATTTCTCACTGATCATGCTGCAGTAAAGATTGTTTTAGCAGATTTTTAATTCTGATAAATACACACTCAGAGGTTGTCATTTTATGTTACTTTGTATTGCAAGATTCCCACTTGAAACTGTATTTAAAAGCTTGCAAGTGCTAAGAGTGAAAATGGTTCTAAAAGTGATTTCTCCAGATACTTCTATCTTTTTTGTAAATTAACATGTGGTTGAACCAATTGCTGTGTCAGACATTAGGTAGCGAGAATGGTTTAAGCTTCAACATAAAACTTTCTATAAAATTTGATGTGTTTATTTCTGTTGTATGTACTTGGCATGTTTGGGTTGCTGCTTTTATATGCATACAAATAGTATTGTGGTTATGTAGGACTGAACTCTGTCTAGTACATTTTAGTGTAAAACTTCTAGTTCAAAAAAATTTTATGTAAGGAGAAGTGTCTGTATCAATAAGAAAGAAATTATACTAATTGTGACAATGATGCAGATTATCAGTGTTATTTTTATATGCTACTAATTGAAATCATTTCATATTTAGGGACTTCTCACTTCTTTTCCATTGCTGAGTCCTTTGGAGCCTGTGAATACAGTAATTAATGCTATTTTTGATTTGATCTACTTGCAAAGAAGCTTATGTGTAACCTCCTCCTATTAACTTAAAAGTGTCAGGTGCCATGTGTACTTCTGGACTCAGCTTTATATTTTCCTGAACATATTTTATCTTGATTTTTTTCTCTGAATATATTTCCTATGTTTATTAGTGTAAACTATCTAAAACCAATTGGGAAATCTTTTATTTAATGTACCTACAAACAGAAAAATATATTAATGATGCCTAGAATATTTTTATTTTGTATAATTTTGTTCATGATCTTGTGACTAATAGTGACCTTTTACATAAAGTGCACAGACACTGGATATAATCCAAATTTCAAATTTAGAAGAGTTATTAAAGTGTAATTCCTTCAATTTTACAAACAGTAATAGTAATTGATGAGTCAGTTATTTATTCTAAGAAAAAATATATATATTAAAAGAAAGGAATGTCATCATTGATGAACCAGTGGTTTTCTTTGGAAGCATAGGGAGAAAAGTGTGTTTTGAGGACATGTTATACAAAAAGTTAAATCCTCTTATTATTTTGTAAATATTAAACAATACATATCTACAAATAAAATAATATTTAACAATATAAGCATATTATGTTAAAATATGGAAGAAAGAAAATATTGAAAAAAGATTAAATAGTTGACATATATTTTTTATTCTAGTGAAAGGGAAGCAAGAGGGCAAAGATACAGAGTGGAGTATGCTGGGGGAACACGATCTCTCTTCCTCTTATGAGTCTTTATCTTATCCTCTGTCAGTGAATAATAATAGGTCTTACCTTATCTTTTTTCTTAAGGCTCAAGTTATACAAAATTGCTAGCCCATTGTCACAAAGTAACTGCTTATTAAGTGCTAGTTATTATAATTGGTAGATTAGTAGAGTTAAAAGAGAAAGAATTACAGTATTATTAGAAATTAAAACTTTATATTTCATATATGTGCATTTTGCACACAAGTTGGCAAATTAATCTATAACGTGTAAGAAGTGTAAATATGCTTATCATCTGTGACTTTCTTTACCTTCCTCTTTGTTTCCTTTCTCTGATATGTATGTCTGAGAGTTTGGTTAATGGATCAGAACATGATTCTTCTACATTTCAATGATTCTTCCTCATTTCAACCTTGAGCATTCTTTAAATTAGCAGTAACACATACATGCCAACTATCCCATGATATTCTGTCCTCCAGAATTCATAGTGGGCTGACATCTTTCTTTCTAGGACCGGAGCGGAGGGGGCGGGGTGGAAATAAAGAACTGTACCAGTCTATATCTGTGATCACTAATTTTCAACTCACATGTAACTGCATTCCACATGCATTTTCTCCCTAAGCCACATTTCATTGGTTATTAGTGATTAATGCAGTGTAATTTGAAACAAAAGTTTAAGTAAAAAAAACAGAATCATAGAAGTACTTGAAGTAATGAAATTGTTTCCTTTATTGCAAATTTTATTTTAAACCTTCCCAATTACCATCTTCATTGACAATATAATCAGGACTTAATGCTGAGTTGCTGTTAATTTTTAATGCTGCTTATGTTGTTTAATACAGTGTATAATTTGGCACTGAATCTTTTAGTAGAACTAAGCTTTGACAATCCTCCACTCAAAACTAATATTTTTAATCAATTAACACCCTTCTTCTTCCTACTCCCACCTGCATTTCATTTTAGAGTATATTATAGCAGTGCAGATCGCTTAGCATTTTAGAATATTTATAAATGGGATTTCACTTTTAGAAAGTCATCAAAATCATTAGAAAAATATCACAATTGTCTTCCAGGATTAAAAAAGTCATAGTTATAAAATATCATAGCTGAAAGTAACTCAACTTCTTAGCAAATTTTAAGCTATAAACTTCTGTTAATGAAGATTCATCATTGCCTCTGTCTAAATGAAGCTGAATATTTAAATTAAGGGTCTGTCGTTTTAGAAAAAATATATATCATAGTGAAAGTGTGGTTCATTTAAGTCCTCAGAGATATTTTACCAAAATGGTGCTTAGGTACCAGTTTTCCAGTGACTTTCACCTTGAGGTAAGGATGTGTTTCTTGAGGCTTAGCTTATTAAGACCAGCTAATGTTTTAAAAGGGGTGCATTCCTCCCATTCCCTTGGGAATATGTGGGTGCATGTCTAGTCTGAATTTAAAATACTGAGAGAATCATAATTATAATATAACTGCAGTTTCATGAATATTCAATTGCTCCATAAAAAGAATTAACTTGAGCCATAGATCAGTTACATGAACATTGATAAACTCCTTTAGCAAGTATGATATTTTCAGGGAACAAATTCAGGTGCAAGAGAAATGTCATATTCTTTAGTTTTTCTACAATTCAATTTTTCTGTAATTCAGATTATCATTCTGTGTGATAGCAGAAAATTTAATGTCCAGTTTCTGAGTTATTTTCAGATTAAACTCCATTATAGCCTGCTCTCACCTTTTCTGCTCCCACCTTCTCTTTCCCAAGATGGCATCTAAGTCCAGCTGGATGGGATGAGATGGTTTCTATGACTTGAAAGAAGCTCCCAACATTACTTTTTCATCTTTCATGGTGTGACTCACCCACTGGGCCTTTGCCTTACCTAATTACAAAAGGATGATATTTGCCACCAAGAAGTCTATGTTCCCACTTGGTCATTACCTTAACCGTCCATTCTAACATTGGAAAATTACTCTCCTGGTCCATACTTAAGATCTGTTTGGGATAATGCTGTTCATAACATTCCATGCTGTTCATAACCACACAGGAAAATAACCATGAGTGCTCACTGCAACTTACTGGGTTTACATGTAGTTTATGAAAGCCCCCCTCACGTTCTTTAGATAGCAGTCTACTCTTTTCTTTCATCTCCTGAATGTGTGGGAGACTCCGTGGGTTGTGAACCAGATAAAAGGTGAAGCACAATTCACTACCTTTAAATAAATATATATGGGAGTTTCATTCCACTCCCCAGCTTACTCTGGATGTCCTGTGGATGCAAAGCTTCTGATCAAAGTTTAACCCATGTATGTTCTATTCTAACTTCCCTCCCTCTTTAGTTTGTAGGGATTTATTTAGGGGGAGGATGGCAGTGTCAAGCAGGGTAAGGGGAAAACAAAGAAATAGAACATCAGAAGTGTACTAATGTCTTTCCATATAATACAGCCATACTTCTTTGAAAGTTATGCTCTGGATTCAAATCCTAAGAGTGTGTTGATATGTGAGATGTGATTGAGTGTTTTGATTAGAATTTTTCCCACTTACCATCACTGATGGAAATTATTACTGGAAAATGAATAGTGTTCTAACAACATCAATAATGGTACTCCCCACAATCAAAGCATAAGGTCATCAAATGTCATAAAAATTGAAAGTAAAAAAAAAAACAACCCTAAAAGTTCAGAAAATGAGGAGAACGAAAAGAAAGGTAAAGGAGAAAGGAATGCTAGAGCCCTACTACTTGTTTGATAAATGCCTGTGTCTCTTCAAGTTCTATTTAACCAAGGTTTGTGTGATTCACCAACTCCTCCCTGCCACTGACCAAATCCGTTTTCTCATACATATTTGCTTGAATTGTCTCATTTATTCATGGTATTGGTTTCCTTTTTTAAAGCTCAGCCTAATACTTTATAGAAACCGTTTAATACATATCTGTATTGTAAAAGTATATTTAGTTTGGTGAATATTGTATAAGTGAAATATTGTTTATTTAAATATTTTATCATTTACAAAGTTTTAGAGACATTTAGCTTGCTGGAGTGTTTGGTGAAAAACCTGGTCAGAGTTCTTTTGCCAGAGTACCAGGTGGTTTGAAGTTGAAAGGTAAGAACAGGAACACAAATTGAGATTAAGATGATTCTTAGGTCCCAACACCTGGGTGGCTAAGTGTGTTAAGCATCTGACTTTGGCTTAGATCAGGATCTTGTGATTTGTGAGTTTGAGCACTGCATCATGCTCTGCACTGACGGCCTGGAGCCTGGAGCCTGGAGCCTGCTTCAGATTTTGTGTCTGCCTCTCTGCCCCTCTCCTGCTTGTGCTTATTCGCTCTCTCTCAAAAATAAACACTATTTTTTTTTAAACGTAGACTGTATTGCGGTTTCACTTAACAGTATATAAAATGCTGTGTTGTGACAGTATCAATTATCCATTAGATACTAAATCAATTTTTCTTAAGCACTACTAACTGCTTGCTTTTCTTGAAGCTACATCATTCTGAAAATTTCCTGTTAGACCTATGAGTGCAAACATATGGTTTCTGTCCTTCTCTGCCTGGCTT
>NC_043705.1:94577168-94722666 GCF_006229205.1 Suricata suricatta | reverse complement strand
CACTCAGGTCTCGAATTCTCCTTTCCTGCTCCTGGATTAATTTCTCTCTCTTTTTTTCAGCTTCCTTTTTTGCTAGAACTATATCTTCTAATTCACCTATTCTTCTCTCTGCCTCATCAATCCTTGAGGTGGCTGCCTCCAGTTTGTTATTCACCTCACCTATCGCCTTTTTTAACTCATCAGTTGATTCTTTGATGCTTTTCTCGACCCCAGCGATTAATCTTATGACCAGCTTTTTAAATTCTTGATCTGATATGTTGTCTAGATCTGCCTTGAGCAGTTCTGTGGCTGTGACTTCCCCCTGGAAGTTCTTCAGGGGAGAGTTTCTTCATTTTGTCATTTTTGCTAGTTTTCTGTCTCTTGTCACCTTTAGAAAGCTCGTTGGGCTCTGTGCACGTATTAGTATTTCTCTGTTAAAGGAGGCTTATTGACTGTCCAGGGCCTGTCGTTTCAGGAATAAACACTATTTTTTTAAACATGGTTCATAGGTCAAGGTTAAGAGTCAGAGGGCAGGTTCAAGAGAGTGAACATTTAAGTTTAGAGTCAATAACTGGGGGCTCTGTCCCTGATTAGACCTCTGGGCTTGAGGAGATCAAGGTTAGGTTCTATTGAAGCAATGTAACATGGTGATTAAAAGTATTCAGCTAGTCATTCTGAGGTCATCCAGTCATGTATACAAATTCTCATTTGTTCTTAGTCAACTTTGTAAACTTAGTCAAGTTGTTTTAACTTTCTGGATTTTTTTAAATAAAATAGGAATATTAATAAGACTTATATATTAGGTTTCATAGTGAAGCTCTTCAGGTACATCAGAAAAATTTATTCTGTGGCTCTTTCATGGCTTATCTTCTGTCTTCTTTGTACTGTGAACTGGGCCACTAAATCTCCACCAGCTGATTATAATTTCTCACTCAGTCTATGTAGCTGAGGTTCTAGCTCTCACTGATGTTTTCTAAAGTTAATGGAACTTAAATTCAGGGTACTTCCAGACTCTGGGAAGGAACAATATGTTTATGTATTGCTACACTTTTGAGAAGCTTAAAAATGTTTTTGTTAATTTTCAGAACTAAGAATACCATTTGTATTATTTTTCATAAATCCCCCTACCCCCCAAAGCCCATGTTTCAGGACCTACATAATCTGATTCTGCTCCAGCCCTGGGCTCTTTTGTTGAAGTCACCTTACTCTTTAATATCCTCTCAACTTGGATCAGAGGAAACCAATACCATGAGGTCAAAATTTAGGACAACCATAGGCTGACCTTATTTTAAGAGTCAGTTCTTTGCACTTCATGTATGATATGGGACTGATCCACCGTTTTTCTCAATCTCTAGAGGAAGCACATCATCTTCTCTGATCAATTCTTTTTCTTTAATTCCACTAGGAATGGACTTTCTAAAGCTATTCTCCACTATTTTCACTAGGCTTTAGTACTCCATGGATATGGGAGTCAATATTCATAACACACAATCACTTCTTTCCAAAGAAATGTTCCTATGAATTTCCAACTTCCTCTGAGTATCTCCAACATTTTTTATAGTCTAGGGGTGATGGTCAGCTAAAGATTAAACAAGTTCTTGGGTACCTCATTTGTAAGTCCTTCTTTGGACATGTAGTGTGTCACAATGGATAGTGGAAGGCACATATGGTTTTAGTGCCTAGGATGAACTTTGCCAATTGTCTCATGTACAAAACTTGAAGAATACCTGGAAAATGGTGAAAAAATGGGGAGGTGGGGAATTACCTGTTATCTGTCTGTATGCCTTCTAGAACTGGCCCTAGGTCTGGAAATGACCCCTGAAATGATGTCTGCATCATTGAAACCAGTTTTATAGAAAATTAGAGAAAAAAGGTGGGAAGAATGAAGAGAGAGCATCATAAATATGATTTTAAGTTTTTAGAAGATTAATGATACTTTATCTTTGAAAAACTTAAAATTGTAGGGAGCAATATTTCTAATCGAGGACATATAATTTGCAATTTTTTAGATTAAGCAATTTTATATTTCTAAGGTGAGTTACAAGTTCTTTTTAAAATTATTTTTACACTTTATGATAAGGATCAGATTAACATAATTTAATTGCATTTGACTATCATAATTTGCATCTTCCCTCTGATAAAAATATAGCTTCAATAAAGAAAAAAAGTGATCATAGTGCATAGGTACCAAATTTAATTTTCTATTGTTTCCATTTTAGGTAAAATGTAAAAGTATATTTCTTTATAAAAGTAAATGCACAAAGTTCAGTATATTTAAATTCACAGAACCATGATTTTTTTTTAGCAAAAGAAATAGAGGCAGCCAGAATATAAGAGTAGGTCAGTTAGACTACATAAGCATTAACAATGTTTATTTAATCACCCACCCTTATTCTCTAACCCAATATTCTTTAACGTAAAACAGAAGATGTGGGTGGATTGTTTACTTGTTTTCTATTTCATAGTCTAAGGAGAAAAGTATGCAACTAATTACTGGGCTCAGAAAAGAAAACCATTCACATGGAAAATGAAATTTGAAAAGCAATGTGCATATATTTCAGCTCTAATAGTTCAAAGAAGAACTTGCACATTATTTTTCCTAAAGTGTGAAATACAGGTTTTTGAGCATTTATATTCTCTAAAATTATGCTATCTATTATGTATGGAATGTCTTTAAGTGTTTGAAAAAAGCTGCATTTTATTTTGCATGTCTAAATTATGGTGTGAATGTTTTCTATATTTCTAATATACAGAGACATATGTGTGTGTCTCTGTGTGTGTGTATATATATATATAATATGTATGTAATATAGATAATATATTTTACAATATTTAAGTAGGAGAGGGTTAAGAGAACCAACTAAAAGGTATTTGTATGGGATGCCTGGGTGGCTGAGTTGGGAAAGCGTCCAACTCTTGATTTCAGTTCAGGTCATGATCTCATTGTTTGTGGGTTTGAGCCCTGCTCTAGGATCTGTGCTAACAGCTTGGAGCCTGCTTGGGATTCTGTCTATCTCCCTCTTTCCCTGCTTCTCCCCCATGTTCTTTCTCAAAATAAATAAATAAACTTGAGAAAAAAGTTTGTACTAAGGTAAATATTATTAGAATTAATCTGTTTCTGACGGCACATATTCATAGGGAATGATGATAACCACTGTTATAATAAAAAATAATAACCACAATGGATATATTTCTCCCCCAACTTTCTTTCTTTTATGATGTCACAACTCTATAAATAGCTTGCTCTTTCCATGTAATTTGACTAAGTAAAATCATATATCCTGTCCCAGAGAAAGAAATAACTCAGACCTTATCAATTTTATCCTTCCAACTCACTAGGTATGGGATTGGTTCAGGACACATGTCACAACAGGCAATAATTTTCATGCTTTTTTGAGAAGTTTAAAAAAGCGTTGTTTATCATCTGGAAGTTTCCGTCAATAAAGAGCAAAATAGTCAAGCTGTTGGAGCTCAGTGTTCCTGCCATGTGAAGATAGCCCGCTTTATGAAGCCTACACAGAGGAAAACAGATTTAGAGAGGAGCTGAAGACAAGGAGGTACTCCAATGACAGTTTGAGATTTAGATTTAGCAGAGGCTAGAGCTATTTCTCTTCTCTGGATTTTTAATATACTTGAATAAATCAATTCATTTTTGCTTAATTCATTTTGAGTGATTTTCTTAAACTCACAACTAAAAGAGTGGTCTTGATTTGGAGATGATTAATTTGGATGTAGAATTGTGTTAAGTGCTCACACAAATTGTCATGTTAAATTTCACAAGTCTTGAGTTGTTAAGCTGGGGAAAATATAAAGAAACAAAAAGTTACTTACTAAAAGATCCATAACTGATCAAGGAGGAATGAAATCAGACAAATGAAGATACTTTCTTAGCAGTCAGATGTAATTAATAAACTATTGATGAATGACAGCCTCTGTGACTTATCTCTCCATTTCTATAATACTAAGATAATACAACTGCTTTCTATTATTTCCTGCAACTTATAACTATCCTTCTTGTCATTTTTGTTTTCCATTTTAGTTGATGGGCATTGTCATTATCCTTACTTCAAAATCTGCAAAGCATTTTTACTGCTCTTGCATCTTTTCTACATTTTCTACATCTCTACAGAATATTTGCAGAATAGTTTGCAGTTTGGGTTGATCTCATGTTTTTTATGATTAGATTGAGATTATGAATTTGGGACAAGAGTAAGAAAAAGTGATGAACTTTTTCAGGCCATCTATGTTCTTAATATGATATACCTCATTTGAAATTCACCTGATAACTTGGTTAAAGAACAATGATACAGTAAAGCTATCATTTATCCCCTTGTATTGATGAATATCTTGAGAAAATACTAATTTCTTGATTTTCTTCAAACTTTGTTCTACTTTCTCAAATTTGTTTTGACTTTTCTAATTTACTTACCTTTTTATACAAATGTTAGAATCAGCTTGTTTATATCTATGAAAATCCTACTGGGATTTTGATTGAGATGGAATTGAATCTCTAGATCTTTTTGTGGAGAAATGACATTATAATAATACCAAGTTTTCCAGTACATTAATACAGTATGTTTCTCCATTTATTTAGATTTTCATTTATTTTATTTTATATATTTATATTATTTTATTTTATTTTTATATAATATTTTATATTTCACCTTATTATTTCATTTATTTCTCCATTTATTTAGATTTTTTAATTTACTTTTCAGTTTTTACCACACAAATTCTGCACATATTTTTAGATTATACCTAAATATGTCATTGTTTTGTGATGTTATTATAGATGGTATTTTTGTTTCTAATTTTAGTTGAACAATACTAGTTTGTATAAATATAATTTATTTTTCTATATTGACCTTGTCATATACCTTTGCTAAAAGTCAATTATTAGTTCTAGAAAGTTTTTCTATAGATTCTTTGAAATTTTCTATGTAGACGATCATGGTCAATAAATAGGTGTGATTTTAATTCTTTCTATTCTGTATGTCTTTTATTTATTTTCTTGTTTTATTGCATTGCCTAGGACTTCTAGTACATGTTGAGTAGAAATGATGAGAGAGGATCTTTCTGCTTTATTTTTGAACTTGGGGGAAAATAGATTCAGTAATTCATCATTTAGTGTCATATTATCTGTGTGTGTGTGTGTGTGTGTGTGTGTTTCACCCTTTGTTTTTTATATGCTCATACTGGGTTAAATTAGTTCTTCTGTATTTAAAATTTATTGAGATCTGAGAGTTAATATCATGAATGAATGTCTAATTTTTTCAAGTACTTTTTGAATCAATTGAGGTAATCATATGTATTTTCTTCTATAGAAATATGTTGGGCAGCTGGCTGGCTCACTTGGTGGACTATGCAACTCTTGATCTCTGAGTTGTGAGTTAAAGCCTCACATTGGATGTAGAGATTACTTAAAAAAATAAAATCTTTAAAAAATATATATGTTAAATTACTTTATTTCATGTTCATGTGTTGAATCAGCTTTGCATTCATAGGTTAAACTCCACTTGGTATAGCTGTATTATTCTTTTTATATATTGCTAAATTTGATTTGCTTGTGTTTTATTGAGGCGTTTTGTGTCTATTTATTCTGTCCCTCCTCACCTTCCTTTGGGAAGGAGATCATCCCAATCTCTGTGTCTGCCACAGTGTCTAAAATAAACGTCTTTAGTAATCAGAGTGTGTTTTCAAGTAACAATATACTGCTTTATATGTAACATAATAAACTAAACAAGTATTTCTAATTTCTCCTCACATTCTTTGTGGTATGGATGTAAAATAATGTAATTTTACATCTACTGTAAGGATATATTACATTGCTACTTTTTCACTATATATGGTTACTTCTATTTAATGAAAAATAAATAAGTGAACTTTATTTTACTTTATTCCATTGGTAGCATTATTCATTTGTTTATGTAGATTCAAACTTTTTCTGACATGTGTCTTGTGTTTGAAGTTTCTTTCACATTTCCAGTAATTTAGGTATTTTGACAATAGACTTTTCTATTTTTGTCTGAAAAAGCCTTTATTTTTCCTTCATTTTTAGGTGTTTGTATGTAACTATCTTTTAATAAATTATTTTACATTTACAGAAAAATTTCAGAGGTAAAAGAGAATTCTCGTATACTCTCTCACTCTTATCTGTTCCTATTACCAACATCTTACATTAATATTGTACATTCTTCACAATTACTGAACAAAAATTGAGACATTTTTAGCTAAAGCCTGTAAATTATTCACTTATTTTTTTGTTTTAATCCACTGTCCTTTTCCTCTTCCATGATCATCACATTACATTTTAATGTTTTCTTAGCTATCTCTTGGCTGTGACAGTTTCTCAGACTTTCCTTATTTTTGATGATCTTGACATGTTTTGAAGAGTACTGGCCAGATATTTTGTAGAATGTCTGCTAATTGGGATCTCTTTCTCATATTACACCAAAATTATTGGGTTTGGGGTGTAGGCTACAGAGGTAAATAGCCATTCTCATCACGTCACTTTAAAGAATACATACTATCAATGTGAATTATCACTGCTGATGTCAACCTTGATCACCAGAGTGAGGGTGAGATTGTCATGTTTCTCCATTCTAAAGTTAATCCTTTTATCTCTTCTCTGTGTCTGTGTGCAGCCCTCACTTCAGTATTTGAGGACTTATGCCACGCCTCTTTCAGGAGAAATAGTATACATATGTATTTTCACTTCTGCATGAGATATTTGTCTAATCTCCCTCATTTATTTATTTATCCCATCGTTATTTATAGCAGTATGGACTAAGGGATATTTCTTTTATGCCTAGGTTAAAACCCAATATTACTTTATGTTGTTCAAATTTTCCAACATTGTTATTAGGAGGTCTTACAGTTGGCTCTTGTGTGTCCCTTTGATATATACCTGTTATTTTAAGTGGTAAGTACTCTTTTATTTTGTTACTAAACACTATCTCAGGCTTGTGTTGTCTCATACCAAGAAATAGCCATATTTGTAAAGAGCATTGGTTTCTTTTATCAGAAATTGTATCGGAACTCAAAATCTGAGTATTAGGTGTGCTCTAGGTTATTATTGCTTCTGGGCTTTTCAACTCATAGATGAAGGAAACATGGCCTTTTCATATTTAATAGCATACATATATATCAAGGCTAACATGTAATGTCTCAAACTCTAATCCATTTCTTCATGTACCTTATAACCTACATGGGAAAGTAATTTTATCAACTAGAGTATAGTATAGCTCCTAGTAATAGAAAAAATTTTCTATTTTATTCTAGATGCAGTGGATTTTTACAAGTGCCATAAGATAACCAGTATTTTATTTTATTATTATTTTTAAATGTCTTTATTATTTTATTTTGAGAGACAGAGACAGAGAGTGAGCAGGGGAAGGTAAGAGATAGAGGGAGACACAGAATCTGAAACAGTTGAAATAGCTGTCAGCACAGAGCCTGGCGCAGGGCTTGAACCCACGGACTGTGAGATCATGACCTGAGCCGGAGTCGGACGCTTAACTAACTGAGCCACCCCGTTGTCCCAGATAACCAGTATTTTAATCTCCCCACAACCACCACAAAGTTAAGGTTTCTGCTCCATAGAAGAGATAAGGCAGTAGGATCCAAGTGGAATTCATGCTCTACCACAGGGGCCCTCGCCTCCTTTCCACAGCATCCCCTGAGAACTACTTCTCCGGACTCTCCCTAATAATTTTTGTGATTAGAACCTTGAAGGAAAAAAAAAGATTGTGATACATTTTTGCCCACCTGGGCTTTTCACCCTCTCTTAACAGCCTATATTTTGCCTCCTGTACTTTTCACCTATTCAGGCTGAATTCTTCTGACCCATTTTCTGCTATGTCAGCTCCAGGAAAACAGGTTCTCATGTCCCATTTCTTCCTATGGTTCCTATCTCTTTTTAGATTTTGGAGTAATTGGTTGCCCTTTGATGCCAGCTCTATGTTAAGTTGAAGAAAAATGTAGTGTTTCAGTTTGTCTGGCTTTAAGTTTTGTTGTGTTGTTAATATATGAATGGGGGGGGGTAGATACACTCTTTCTAGCTCTCTACATCTCTTAGTGGTCACAACATAGACCATATTTAGGAAAGGAAACTCCAGGTATTCTTTGTTCCATCAGAGTGGTATAATTTGGTGGCAAATAATTATAGTCATTTCACAAATGGAACAAAAGATACAGTCTAGGCCTCTGCTACCAAATTAAACAGATTATAACCTACTCTCCACGTGAGTCCTAACTTATTAAGGAATCCCTAACTTATTAGGGATTCCATAGGGAATCTTAAGCTACTATTTCTCATTGCACTACTTAAATGAGATAGATATGCTCTCATCAGAGCTCTGAGATTATTATGTGTCTGACACTGGTCACAGGAAAATAAGGCTAAGAATAAAAAAAAAAAAATCACCCAGAGTTGTACTTCTAGCAAATAGCATGGATGAGATTTGAACCAAAGCAACCTCAGATCGTATACACTTAAACATGGAACTCCCCTTCCTTTCCTGAAGTAACCTTCAAATAGTCATACTATTTGACTTTTCATTTTATTCATACTGGTGAATGAAAATAAAACTTATCATCTGTGTTTTGAGTCACTTGGCCACACTTTTGGAAGGTGAATAGGATAGTTTTGTCTATTCTGCAAACTCAAGAAAAGCTATCTCTGTGAACTTGTTTGAAATTACTTTTTGTGCTGGCCCTACTAAGACAACCGTTACTGTTTGGTGAGCTTACACAGATTGTGTGTGCTGAAATATACTCTTAGTTAGATTTCGGTTCTTAGATACCAGCTAGCTAGTCAGCTTTTCCTTGTATGGTGAATGAATTTTTCACAATTAATTACTAATGTGATCCTCAATTGTGTAGAAAAATACTCTGGATAAAAATTAATGTTAATGAGTTAAAGTGACCAATATTTGACCTCTTTTCATAGTCTTAATTGAACAATAAGTAGTTATCCTAAAATAATCATGGACTCCAATAGGACTATGGTTGAGATGATAATTGCTATATTAGGCTGATTGATTAAGGTTATGAAAAGTTATTAGTGTGAGGGTGAGAGGTCACAAATTTACCTTGTCCTTAGTTTAATTTGAATTCTGTCAATAAAAGGAGAAATAATTGTGGTACTCATATTTCATAAAAAATCATTTTCTCATCTAAGTAATGTCTTTTCATTCTCTAAGCAATTAATCCAAAAATAAATTGCTGCCCACAACCATTAGAGAGAGCTTGAGCTTTGTATTATTACATTTTCTACTTTTTGTTTTCTCCTATGAAGTCCGTCAGTCTGTTGAAATAAACTATCGCCAATTACATGCAAAGAAATTTAAAGCTCAGGATTATTGAATAATTACTCAAACTTCATAAAAGTTGGTAAAGAAGGAACTAACACTTATTCACCACTTCCTATATACTGTAGAATGTTCTAGGTGTTTTACCTGGATTTTACTAGAGTAGAATTTGAAAAGATAAATTCTATTATCTCTATTTTATAGATAAGGAAAACAAATATCAAAAGAGGTTATGAAACTTGTGTAGGTTCACACAGATTTTTTTTAAGTGTCATTGAACAGTGTCTCATCTGCTCTAATTTATAGCCAAAATAAGTCCCAGAATTCCTTTTCCAAATTATTGGTGTAATGTTAAAAACTTGTTAGTTTCTCCAAGGTTTTAAATCAGGATATCATCAAATAGTTATCATTGGAGCAAAATATAGTACAAAATTTTTTCAGTAAGCAAATGGGACTAATAATTTATCTGACACCTCTAGATAAAAGAGTTATCCCTTACTATCTTCTGGAAAAACCTCTTGTGAAGACATGTGACCTTCATGACTGAAGGTGTTAATAAGGCGCATTTGGCTATTTTAACTATAATTAGCAGTAATCACTCATCAAAATAAAACCAGATGAAAATAAAGAGCAAGAGAGAGTGAGAATGGTAGAGAGAGAAAGAGGAAGGCTGGGTGGCAGGGAAGGAATAAAAGTACAAATGAAAATGGAAAGTGGGACTTTAGAGCTAGGCAGACGTGTTTTCCAGACCTGGCTCTGACAGTTACCAGTCATATGACCTTGAGCAACCAGCTCAGTTTCTAAGCTCACTTTTCTGAGGTGTCAAGAAGGGATGATAAATTCTGCCTCATAAAATTATTCAAACATTAAATTTCACAAATATTTCTTGCATGGCTTTAGTATCAGATGAAGACTCAGTAGCTGTTAACTTTTTAAATTTTTCTTATTCTTATTCTTTACTTTCTCTTGTGTACTTGTCTACTAAGCAGCATCAGTTCTAAATTGTCCTTTGGAATGTGGCCGCAAGCATGGGACAGTGTTTTAAACCATATAACCAAAAATAACATGGACCCAGGGGAAAAGTTATTTGATGTGGTAATGGTTGAAGCTGCTGTTGGCATCTTAATTTATACTGAAGTAAAAATAAAGAAATCCCTTAGGATAATGATTCTTCAAAGCTTTCAGGAAGCATTATTCTCCATAGGAAGAGAGAATTGCTTTACATTCTTCCCTTTTAAAGTGTCTCATTATACCTTTCAAACATATACATTTCATTACATGCTTCCATTAAAGCATCTCATTATAACTTTTAAATATGTGCATCTCATTACATCTCTTTTAAGCATCTTTACAGATTCTCCATTTGTGGATTTCATTAAAGCTTTTCCCTTGTATATCTCATTACTAAATTACTTTCATGTATGTTATTATAACCTATATTTCTCATTATATTACTTAAACATGCACATCTCATTACACCTTTCTATTTATGCATCTCATTACACTCCTCAAAAATGTGTATCATATTACATCTTTCTCCTTGCATATCGTTACATTTGTCCAATTATGCATCTCATTATGCCATTGCATTTATGCATTTTATTATACCCTTCCTTTTACCCATGTCATTACCCTCCTTAAGCCTAAGCATCTAAGTAAACCTCTACTCTATGCCATTTTATACACCTCACAGATTATATCTTCATGTTTTTCATGTGCATTTTTTCTGGTACCCCCCTAAAAATATGAATCTCCGTTGGAGGACAGATAGCATTGTTGTTCTCAAATATGTCTATGTCCTACATATTTATCATATTTTAGAAGATTCCCCTTTTATACTTTAAACTCTATTTTCTTCCTTTTCTTTTGAAACTTTTAAGAAAAAGCGACTCATGATGTCCTTGGTAATGCCGACTGATATGTCTCACCACACCTTTCAACTAGCAGCGTCTCCATTATTATAACTTCCTTGCATCCCTTGTTTTAAATCTAATAGTATTCTTTTCAAATATGTGCA
The DNA here is from genome assembly GCF_006229205.1 of Suricata suricatta. Classification (NCBI taxonomy): domain Eukaryota; kingdom Metazoa; phylum Chordata; class Mammalia; order Carnivora; family Herpestidae; genus Suricata; species Suricata suricatta. Next base: position 94,711,359 of record NC_043705.1, on the reverse strand, counting down.
TCGTGTTGCTGTCCCTTGGATATGCACTGCTATGTACCCTTGACCAATTATGTTTCTTTTCCTTCTTTAAATTATTTCTATTTTAGATGGTTGGGGTTATGGTATCATCTAATCATTATCCCCAGCCATAAATGGAATTCCCCCTGTTGTTTGCTCTTCTGTAGATTATTACTTTTCCTCTATACAAATATCATCTCTCCCTGAGGCAACAGATGCCTTTGGAATACATTAAGGAGTCACATATAACCAAATAGCCCATGTGTTACTTTACATAAATTCTATTTTATTATCATAGCATTTTTGTTGTGGTGCTATTTAAAAGCATAAAATTGCTGAAAGTGCAACATTTACTGTGCTTTAATTGTGAGGTTTGTTAGCAATAATGAAATAAGCTCTGTTGGGACATTTATTAAATGGACATTGTAATCAAGATTCTACCCACAAGAAATCCATTTTAATCTACATAGTATAAACAGGATTCTGTAAATTTGAGGATTCATAGATATTGACTCACCCAGGGCAGGCATACCTCTGTCAGTCAAAAGAACATGGAATTGGATCCAGTATATAAGTTTAAAGTCACATTTCTTTGACTCAATATGTGAAAAACTACTGTGTGGAAAAATAACCTTTTTTAGTCAGTTTACAAAGGCATTAAGATAAGTTGTACATGTGCATGTATAATCCATAAATATCTATGCATGTATAATCTATAAAACAGAGATAATTTACAATCAAATCATTTTTTAAAAATTATTTCTTTGAGAGAGATAGAGACAGCACAAGGGAGGGAGAGGCAGAGAGAGAGGGAGTGAGAAAACCCCAAGCAGACTCCATGCCACCAGTACAGAGCCCAATGTGTGGCTCGAACACACGAAACCATGAGATCATGAAACCAAGAGCCTACAATTAACCATCTGAGCTACCCAAGTGCCCTTGACCAAGTCGCTTTTTAAGGTGGTTTGTGATATTTTGGATTTCTTTTTTATTTAGTCATCTTTTTTCATCCAACAAGTATTTTGAGCTCCTGTGACATCCTGGGTATTGTTCCAGGTTCTGGGACTACAGCAATGACCAGGTAAGATCCAGGTCTAATGGAAAATATATTCTTTTTTTTTTTTTTTAATGTTTTTTTTTTAATTTATTTTTGATACAGAGAGAGAGAGAGCATGAGAGGGGAGGGGCAGAGAGAGAAGGAGACACAGAACAGGAAGCAGGCTCCAGGCTCTGAGCTAGCTGTCAGTTCAGAGCCTGACGCGGGGCTCGAACCCACGAACGTGAGATCTGACCTGAGCCGAAGTCGGACGCTTAACCGACTAAGCCACCCAGGCGCCCCCAAAAATATATTCTTAGTGATGTGAATAGATAGTAAGTGAATACATAAAAAGGATGCACAAAATAGTGATAATACAACAAATGAGAGCAAGGGGGATATTTGGCATATTGAGGCATCTAGAGACAAACAACTAAGGGTAGCTTTTATCACCTTGAACCTAAAGGGACAAAGGAAGGGATACATCCTCACCAGAGCCAGTGAGAGCTAGAATATGGAAGACAGGCTGTCAAAGAGGAGTTGTAGTTGTAGAAGGATGGAGTTATTGTGGGAACTATAAGGTGGAAGAAGGAAGAAAACAAGGGGAAAATACCCCAAGTTCTTGCTACCCATCCTCTCGTCTCTTTCTGGCACCTCCCATTGTGTGAGCCCAAAAGGAATAAAGAGAGAATGCTGGTGATACATGCTATTGGTAGAATTTTGGCAACATGGTCTGTATTAATTTCCTAGGGCTATTGTAACAAAATACCATGAACTTGGTAATTTAAAACAATATAGTTATTTTCTCATACATCTGGAAGATAGACATCTGAAATCAAGGTGTCGGTGGGGCCACACTCCTTCTGAAGGCTTTATGGGAAAACTCTTCTTTGCCTCTCTTTAGCTTCTAATGTTTACCAGACATTCTTTGGCTTATAGCTCCAAAATCCATTCTTTCCTATGTGTGTCTCTGTGTGTGGTCTCATTTTATTGTAAGGACAATAGTCACTGGATTTAGGGCCTACTCTAACCCAGTATGACATCATATGAACTTAACTAATTGTATCTGTAAAGATCCCATTTCCAAATACAGTTATATTCAGTGGTTCTGGTGGAATAGGAATTTGGGGGGAGGATGTTATTCAACCAATTTCAGAGTCCATGTAGCAAATATTCCATTATAATTATTACCTCTAAAAATGTTTGATATAATATTACTTCTTAAAGTACTAATTGAAGGACTATTAATATACTATCTCAACAATTTTCCTATGTCAAAAATTTTTACTATACTATGTCAAAAATTGCCTATGACCTTAACTGAAGTCTGTGTTGTCCAATTCTCACCAGATCTGCAGCACTGTTCCTCATTACACCAGTAAGAGAAATATTTTTTCTCGTGATGCCAAAACACTTACCCTAGTCTACATGACCCTTTATTATCCTTCCCTAACCTATTCTCCAGCATCTTCTCACATTGTCCACTTGCACATTTTGTCTTGGTCACAGTGGTCTGTTTTTGTCATTTCTTCAATAAATCCTCTTGTGAATATTAGAGCTCTGCTAGTGCTTTTTCCATATTTTACCATGGTAGATTCATTCTCCTTGCTAATGATTCAGCACAAGCATCATCATTTTACTGATTTTATTATATATATATATATATATATATATATATATATATATTCATTTATTCGTTTTAGTGAGAGAGAGAGAAAGCACAAGTGAGGGAAAGGGAGAGAGAGGAGAGAGAGACACAGAGACAGAGACAGAGAGAAAGAAAGAGAGAGAGAGAGAGAATGTTAAGTAGAATCCTTGCTCAGTGTGGAGCCCAGTTCAGGGCTTGATCCCATGACTTTGGAATCATTACCTGAGCTAAAATCAAGATATAGATTGTCAACCAACTAAGCCACCCAGGTACCCTCAGTCTATGAGCAACTATTTATCTATTAGATTTCCCAACCCTAAGCTTTTGATACTCCCAATAACAATAAGTTGTTATAATTGTTTTTAGCACTTACTGTTTGGTACTACTTATTTACTTAATACTAGTGTGTTGTTTGCCTCCCTCACTGTCCTACACATTCTGCAAGGACTTGGCTCCCTTGCTGTCCTCCAAGTTCTACAATTTTATTTCCCTGGTTTCTCACTGAATTTCCAATACCAAGAATCTCTTGCTACTTGGTAGGTCAGTATGAAATGAATGTATTAAATGGGGGAATGGTTTCTGTACATTGTATCATTTAATTAAACTGCATAAAAAATTATGTGGTCATAATCTACATGATGAACAAGATACTTGTCTTTTTGAATTTTGAAATAGGTGAAGAATATATACCAAAAGAAATAGTGGCCACTTTTCACATGCCTTGCTATTTCCAAGAACCATTAAATTCTACAAATACCCAGTTGGGTAGATACATTTAGAGATACCACTTGGTGCTGTTTAATATTATTATAATTACATCAAAGCAATTTAGGTAGGGATACTTTCATTATTGTTTTGTGCTATAAAGAATGTTCTCAAGTTATTAAGCATGTTGTAATAGTTACTACTTATATTTTAGGGAAAATGGCTTTATACAAGTTATAATTTTATTTAGTGGGAAAAACTGCATAAATTTTCTGACTTAATAATGTCTTTGTCTTACTATATACATAATTAAAATGTAGCATGTGCTTTTGTTAATCACTAGATTAACAGAATAAATTGAAAGTAGACATTATAAGTAAATAGAAATAAGAAAGTTGGAATTATCATTTTGCCATTATATTTATTTTTAAATTTTTAATACAACTCATATAATATCAAAAAAGTAAAAATGTAGCTAAGACAAACAATGAACTCTTTCACTAATACACAATGACCTTTTCCCAAACTAAATTTGAAATATTTTGGAAAAAGAAATTGAGTATTTCTCTATTTTGTTCATTCCTATACACAGATTTATAAAATGCTTTTTAAATTTTCTAAAATTCATTTTTCTCTAACAAGACCAATGTAAATAACTAGGTATCTTTTCTTTTCTTTACTTTTCCTTTGTTGTTGTTGTTGTTGTTGTTGTTGTTGTTGAGGCAAAGAAAGACAGAACACATGAGTTGAGAGTGGTGGGGGTGGGGAAAAAGAGAGAGGGGAGAGAGAGAGAGAGAGAATTTTTTAAAATATTTTTTAACATTTTATTTTTATTTTTGAGAGAGAGACACAGAGGATGAGCGGGGGAGGGTCAGAGAGAGAGACACACACAACACAGAATCAGAAACAGGCTCCAGGCTCTGAGCTGTCAGCACAGAGCCCGACACAGGGCTCAAACCCAGTAACCATGAGATCATTACCTGAGCTAAAGTCGTCCACTTAACTGACTGAGCCACCCAGGCGCCCTGAGAGAATGAATCTCAAACAGGTTCTATGCTCAGTGTAGAGCCTGATGCAGGGCACAATCCCAGAGCACTGAGATCATGACCTGAGCCAAAATCAAGAGTCAGATGCTTAACTGACTGAGCCACCCAGACACTCCAATAACTAGATCTTTGTATTTAAGAAGAGAAATAAACATTTTTCACAATGAAGAACGAATGAGAGATCTGAATTAGTTCATACAGTTTGAAGCTTATGTGAAGTGTGAGGTATAGAAATATACATTGACTCTTGGAAGATAGACATACAGAAGAAATCTATTTGTATATGGCTTTATACACAACACTGTCTGATACATAATTGGGATATACTAACAGATTGAAGAGACACTTGTATATTTTCTCTCTCGAAGGCACTTACCTTGAAAAACACATGTTTTTAACATCCCTTATCACAAAGATTTTTATTTGGGTCCTTAGGACATACCCCTACATTTACAAGTGCTATTTCCAGACTGAATCAGCTTTTCTTGCACACATACCAAAAACAGATATAAATTTATTCCCAAATCAAGGTGTGCTTTACATCTGCATATCTTTGAATGTCTTCCTGGTCCTGAAATATAAGAATATGCACAGACGTGCACACACATATACACACTATGTCACAACTTAGATAAAGGCATTCAGAAGATTTTAATAAGTCTGATGTATTAAAATGTAAAATTGTCACCTTCATGTATTTATATAATGAGTAGTCATATTTCCTGAACAATTACTATGTGTTCAGCACTGCGCCACATAGTATGAGTCAGAAAGAGTTATACAATTATTGGTTCCATTTCACATATGATGAAATAGAAGCTTAAAGAATTTTACAGATCCAAATTCACAGAGCTAATAAATAGAGGTAGATGTTAAACAAAGCAGTCTTGACTCCAGAGTGTGGGTTCCTAACTCATACTATCTCCTAGGTATTGATAGCTTACTATTAATTTTAAGAATCCCTAAAATAAACTCCTAATCTACAAATCTCTGCTAGAAATAACATCTCTTTAGGTTGAGACACTGTTTTCTTAAGATAATCTCATTTAAGATTCAAATAATCCATAAAAGATTTAATGCCCTAAACTTCAATTTATTTATAAGCACACTTACTAATGTGCTCAGAGGCTCTGCCATATTCATCTTTTAATTCCTAACCTAACTCCATGGTGAATGGATAGTGCATGTAGAGGTTTTAAACAGCTATATCGGGATACTAGGCAAATGTGTGTGTGTGTGTGTGTGTGTGTGTGTGTGTGTGTGTGTGTGTAACAAAATGAATTCTTTTATAAAGAGTATATAGTATAAGAAAATGAAAGAAAGCATTATATTCTGTTCTTCATTGGGAGATAGGAAATGCTCTTTTACTGATCATTTTTATAATCCAAAAATAAAGAGGGACAATGTAAATAGAAAATAATCCCTGCTGTAAAATACTGTATCACTAAAAATGCATAGCTGTTGGATTTGTTAGCTATACTAAGTGAATATATATCATATAATATGCAATTATGCAATTATATATTATATATATATACATAATATATTATTATATTATATAAATATATAGTTTTAAGCTATACTAAGTTAATATATAATAAGTAAGGTAATAATATATAATAAGTAAATTATATATGGTTATTAGGTTTTATATGATTTATTAGAAGGAGGTTTATATGATGGATAAAAGTAAACTGAGATTAGGGTAGTAGGAATGGGAGCATAGGAGGAAGGAACACAATTTAAATAGGAAGAAGAGTGTAAGCTTCATGAAGGAGGTGAGATATGAGCAAGGCTTTAAATAGGTGAGGGGATTATTAAAGAGAACATCTCATTATCATCTTTAAACTCTCATTCTAAGCAGAGCAAAGTTCTAGATCAAAGATCTTATTGCAGGGTGTCTAGCCCAGTCAGTGAACTACAGTCGGGTGACCTACTTTCCCCCTTTGTCTGTAATTATCTTGATTTAGTGCTGAATGTCCTATGTATTCAGCCCCAGCAAACAAGGACAGTCACCCTAAATCCAGCAGAGACTGGAATAGGGGAGTGGGACAGAACAATGTGATGATGCCACAATGATACAGGGTCGCCTTAATGCTACTGCTTTTACAACATTGTAATGGTGCTTGCTTTTGGGTTTTGAATGGAGGAAAATAAAATCTGACTTAAGTTTTCAAAGATAATTCTGGGGCACCTGGGTGGCTCTCAGTCAGTTAAGCATCTGACTCTTGGTTTCTGCTCAGGTCATAATCTCACAGTATGTGAGTTGAAACCCTGCATTGGGGGCTGACAGTGCAGAGCCTGCTTGGGATTTTTTCTCTCCCTTTCTCTCTTTGCCCTTCCCCTGCTGACTCTCTCTGTCTCTCAAACAATAAATAAACTTAAAAAAAAAAAAGATCATGCTGTAGTAGTACAAGAATGGAAGCAGAGAGACTAGTTAGGAGTTTAGAATAATCATTCAAATGAGAGATTATGGTGAATGCTGTATCAGTTTACTAGGGCTGCTGTAATAAGTACCACAAACTGGTTGGTTCCTTAAAACAAATTTATTGTCTCCGTTCTGAAGGTCACAAGTGTGAAATTAACGTGTTGGTAGGACAGTGCTCCCTCTGAAACGTATAGGGGAACGACTTCTTCTTGACTTTTCTAGTTTCTGAGGGATTGCATGCAGTCTTTGGTGTTCCTTGGCTTATAGATGTGTCACCTGATCCTCCACCTTCACATGGCTGTCTTCTATGTACTCATCTGTCTCCCAATTTCACTTTTTTATAAGAACACCAGTCATATCATTTAGAGTCCACCTGAATGATCTTATTTAACTTGATTACCTATACAAAGACCCTATTTCTATTTAAGATAATATTCTGAGACACTAAGGGGTTAAGACTTCAGAATGCTTTTCTGGGGAGGGGGATACAATTCAAGCCATAATAATTATAGATATCAAATACTATATGTATTTTGAAGGTGAACCAAGCAACATTTCTTGATAGATTCTATTTAGGAGATGAACAAGAAAGAAGTGAATTGTATTCCCAAGATTTTAGCCGGAGAAACTAAAAGTGTTGTTGTGGTCAAGTGAGATTGGAAAGGCTATGGGTAGAATAAATTTGGAAGAAATATCAGAAGTTCAATTTAAAAAATATTGAGTCTTGAATATCTATTACCTTCCATATGAAGATGTTAAGTAGACACATACATAAAGTGTCAAGTAAGAAAAAGTGAAAATGGGGAAGGAAGGAGATGCTGGAATTTGAGGAAAATATATGATATCTGTTTTAAATCTAAAACTTACTTTGAGATATTTAGTTATTATTAATATCCTCACTTTGTAAAGTGGATCAAAGAAGAGTTTAGTAACTCGTGTGTGTGCTCCCCAAATTTGAATACAAGTGTTTTTATTGTTGTTTTTCTTTTGTGATCAAGTCCTGTTTACTATAGAGACATAAATAATGGGACAGGGAAAGATTGATGAGAACAGCAAGGCACCAGCACCTTGACAGGTCCAAATCCAGGCCTGCCTCAGCATCATTGATCAGTCTGTTTCATGAGGAGAAAGTGTGAGGACAATATGGGGTGGAGGTGAATCATCCAGTAGGGTATGAGTGGAGTGAATTGTTTCTCAAATCCTCTGGAACAGGTGAGAAAGTCCAGAGGCCCACAATACCCTGGGCCAATATCACCCCAAGCTAGCTCTGCCGGCACCAAGCCATTTTCTTAAAGAAGAACCATAGTGTGTTCTAGTTGCCAGGAATAAATATCACAATTGCTTTCAAAATTTGAGAGCATAACTATTGAAACTCACTATATCGAAGACTGCCATAGGAGCCAGCACTTAACATTTCTAATGGATGGATCATTAGAGTTCTGGAACACTATTTTTGGTTTAGATTGGCATCACATTGGATTAACTTCTCAATTTCTTTCCAGCACCTTTTCCCCTCCTCATATAAAACCTGTCTGTGTTCACCTTATTTGGATTAAGCCAGAGAAAATGAGCTGAGATAGAGGAAGAGGGAAAATTGACAGGGGATACATTCCTGATCAGCATTTGTTATTATATATTCTCTAACATTAAATATATCTAAGGATGAACAGAATTTGTGATCTCTCAAAACAAAAATCCCATCTTGATTTAGATGAAGATAAAAGGAATTTAACCTCTAGAAAGTTATACTTGGATCTAACTTTTGAATATCTGCCAGTGATGCTAGAGTATCTTTCCAACAAAGATCTAGGATTAATGAATTATGAATTTGGAAAAATTAGAGATAAAAATATATACCATTAAATTTATTCTTAAACATGTTGAATGTCCTAGTATTGGCTTTCTCAGCCTCAGAACCATTAACAATTAGGCCACATAATTCTTTGTTGTGAGAGGCTGCCCTTTAGCACTCCATGAAAATGTATCCAAGCATCACCTAAAGTACCCCTCCCCACAAAGGCAAAATCATCCCGTCACCCACTCTGAATCATTCATCTAATAGAAAGGCAAATTTACTCTGTTTTTCTTTTTTTTGTTTGCTTTATCATTCACTTGCATTTAAACCAACGTAGGAATTGACATTTTACACTGTTACCTCTTTCTATCTCTTCATGCATTATACTGATTAACTTTTGAAAGTCTTTCTTTTCAAAATTATGTAAAATTAAAGATCAAGTAAGAATTAGTCTTTCTGGCTTCCTATTAACCATAATTCCCTATTAGCACTTTCATACTTATCAGTGCAATGATAATTGATGTCTATAATAAACCCAAAGCCCTGTGAAATTCTCAAGTGCCTTTTGAACATCCAGAAGAAAATTAAGTTTCATTAAGAATGGTTTTAAGGTTAAATATATTTTATTATATTCAAATTCTTTAAACATTGGGGTTGTGTACATATGATCACTTCTCCCATTCTGTAACCAGGGCTTAATGCAGGGGCAATATTATTAAATTCCTTCAGCTGACCAAATTATTTAATAACGTTTAATTATTAGCTCAAGTTTGATGGTAATTGGTATTTGTTGTTTGTTTCTTAATTTCACATACCACACTATCGAAGACATTTTCAAAGCCCAGACCACATACATTCCTCCATCATCTTCTTGAGGAAACACCAGGCCTTTGACTTCGAAAAGATTATAATGAAAAATTATATCAGGCAGCACAAAGCTAAACTGTATACATACCTCTAAATGGTACTGCAGGCTTCATGTAGGCTGTTTCTGTTCCGCGACGGAGCTCTCAGAAATCCCTAAGAAACACAAGCAATTTGGCTGGTACTTGTCAGATAATGAGTTATCGTCATCTCAAATGCCTGCTACATCCTAAATTATACAATTTATTCATTGAACACAGAATGTACCAGGAAGAGGAAACCAAACTCATTATAGTGATTAAAAAATAAGGTATCCATTTATCTAGGAGAAATAAAAAGCAAATATTGCAGTAGATAAATTATAGATACTTCTATTTTCTTAGTAATTAAGGAATCAAAATAAATTCAAGTAATTACTATTAGAAAGATAACTTCTGAGGCACCTGGGTCTCTCTGTCAGTTGTCTGATTCTTGATACCTGCTCAGGGCACAGTCTCATGGTGGTCGGATCCAGCCCTGAGTTCAGCTGTGTACTGAGTGTGGAGCCTGCTTAGGATTCTCTCTTTCCTTCTCTTTAATTTTTTTAAACAATTTTATTTATTTATTTATTTATTTGTTTATTTATTTTTTTTCTGAGAGAGACAGACACAAAATGTGAGCAGAGGAAGGGCAGAGAGAGAGGGAGACACAGGATCCAAAGCAGGCTTCAGGTCTCAACTGCCAGCACAGAGCCCAACTCTGGACTCAAAGTCACAAACCGTGAGATCATGATCTGGGCCAAAGTTGGACGCTTAACTGACTGAGCCATCCAGGCACCCCACCCGCCTTCCTTTCTGACCTCCTCTGCTCATGTGTGTAGTCTCTCTCTCTCTCTCTCTCTCTCTCTCTCTCTCTCTCTCAGTCTGTCTCAGTCTTTCAAAATAAATTTAAAAAACTTTAAAAGTTAAAAAAAAAGATAAGTTCTGCTTGAATATTTATGTCTTCCCTAATAGGAATTATGAGAGCTGATTTGCTCTGAGTATTTATAGAATATATATCTAATGATATTGAAGATGATGGAAAGAGGGTTTGGAATATTCTTTTTTTTTTAACTTTTTTAATGTTTTATTTATTTTTGATTCAGAGAGAGACAGAGCATGAGAGGCAGAGGGGCAGAGAGAGAAGGAGACACAGAATTGGAAGCAGGCTCTAGGCTCTGAGCTGGCTGTCAGCACAGAGCCTGACACAGGACTCGAACCCATGAGATCTGACCTGAGCCGAAGTCAGAGGCTTAACCGACTGAGCCACCCAGGTGCCCCTGAAATATTCTTTTAGATAGAATGTAAAGATAGATAGAGAGAGAGAGAGATCAGGTGCTATCATGAGCAGGGAATGAATATATAGAGAGGGAACTCCAAGCAGACTCCATGCTGTCAGCCCAGAGCCTGATAGGGTGTGGGGGGCACAATCCTATGAACTGCAAGATCATGACCTAAGTCGATATTTAAGTTCGAGGCTTAACTGACTGAGGCACCCAGACCCCCTAACATGTAATTATTTTAATGAAATTATTTCACCATCCATGAGAAATTCTGAAAATATGAACATTTTCTGCTCCCTCAATGAATGATATCAGGAAGTGAAAGCCATTAGGCAAGATGGCGCTTGGCTTATGTCAGGCAGGACATAATAAACGCTAATACATATAGGGCAAGTGAATGAACGAATAAGGAGACCAATTAAAAAATTGGCAAACATTTTGAATAAATATTTTTGTTCTGTATATTTGAATTACCACTTGGGAAACATAACTTCTTGCCCTCTCTTTCCTTTGTGCTGTTACTGCCATATAAGTTACATCTTTATATCAATTAATTTTAATAGTACAGTTTTTTAATATAATGCAATTTTACAAATACTGTTTTTTGCAAGTAAAAAACCTGTTAGAAAAATGGGGAACAAAATATGTAATTATGATAGATTTTCCAATTACTTTTATAATTGTATTACTGGCACTCGTTTTGTTGTTGTTGTTGTTGTTGTTGTTGTTTTTAATTCATATGACTTGAATTACTGTCTGGAGTACTCTTATTCAGCTTGAAGGACTTCCTTTAGTATCTATTGTTAAAACAAATTCTCTCAGTCTTTGTTTTCCTGGTTATATAATTATTTTGACTTCATGTTTAAAAAATGTGAACTTTTGGGACACCTAGGTGGTGCAGTTGGTTAAGTTTCTGACTATTGAATTCAGTTCAGATCATGATCTCACCATTCATGAGTTCAGGCCCCGTGCTGGGCTCTGTATGGACAGTGCAGATAATGCTTGGAATTCTCTTTTTTCATCTCTCTCTCCCCCTCCCATGCACACTCTTTCTCAAAATAACGAATACGTGAATACATAAAATCTTAAAAAAATATATGAACCTTTAAAGTTTGTTTCTGCCTTAATTTTCTTAATTTCTTAAATTTCTTAATTTTCTGCTGTTTTTTGTTTTCTTTTGTTTTCTTTCATATCAAATGTCATCCTAACAACTGCCTCTTGGCCTCTCTTGTTTTTCATGAGAAGTCAGTTGGTAATCTTAATAGGGCTTTCTTGTGCATAATGACTCCTACTCTTGATGTTTCAAAATTTTCTCCTTGTCTTTATGTTTCAACTGTTTTGATGTGTCTAGGAGTGAAACTTCTTCTTTTAATCTTATTGGAGTTTGTTAAGCTTCTTTGGCATGTAAAGTTTTTGTTTTGTTTCATTGTTGTTTTGTTTGGAATCTAATTCAGAAAGTTTTTAGTTATTATTTCCTTGAGTATTTTTTTCTGGCTCCTTTTTGTCTCTCAATTTAGAACAGTCACTATACATATATCAGTTTGAATTTGTCCCACAGATCTCTGAGGCTCTGCTTATTTTATTTAGTTTTGCTTTTGTATGTTAGATTAGAATACCTCTATTAAGCTATCTTAAAGTTCACTGATAATTGTAATTAAATCTACTATTGAATCCCTCCCATAAACTTTCCAGTTATTTATTTTCCATCAATAATTTCTGTTTGCTTCTTTTTTCATGATTTTTTCCTGTATTGAATTTTTTATTACTCGGTTGTTATAATACTGTCTTTTCATTCTTTAAAAATAATAGTATCCTTTAGTGTTTTGAAACTTTTTATAATAATTGATTTGAAGTATTTGTCTACCAGGTCCAACATCTAGACACCATCAAAAGCAATATTTATTGCCTATATTTTTCTACTAGGTGGGTTATATATGCTTTTAATATGCATACTTCATGATTTTGAGATATTTTGTATAATATATTGCAACAACTCTGGATTATGATCCTTATCTTGGTTGTCTTTACTGCCTTATATTTGCTTATTTAGTAACAATTTTATAAAGTCTGTGAAGTCTGTTTGCTCCATAGTGTGGCAGGCTCTGATATTGTCCAGATTTGTATTAAAACAAACACAACAAACAAACAACAACAACAACAAAAACACACTTAAAATTGGTTTCCTACTTCACCACGCCTTACTGGTCAGCCAGTATTCGGTCAGAAGTTGTACCCGCAAGGCTTCCATGTATTGCCAGTGGATCTGTGTGTGTCTTGAGGGTATTTTTAAAGCTCAAAGTGTTGGGGTGCCTGGGTGGCTCAGTAGGTTAAGTATTCTACTTCGGCTCAGGTCATATTTCATGGTGCATGAGTTTCAGCCCCCATCAGGCTCTGTGCAGACAGCTCAGAGCCTGAAGCCTGCTTTGGATTCTGTGTCTCCCCTTCTTCTGACCTCCCCCCAAAATGAATAAACATTAAAAAAATTAAGTTCAAAGTGTTTACAAGTCTGCTATGCATTCAGTCAGGATCAAAGGGATCTTCCATTGCTCTTGCATGAGCATAGTTTTTTATAGGTACAGAAGTCTTCCATACCAGCAAGCATGAGTATCATTTTAGCAGGATCCTTTTGTCTATTTCTGTTTTAAGGGTCCCCTTTTAAATTGTGGTTGTTAGCTGTTTTGTTTGTTTTTCTTCCTATTATGGAGGTGTATGCCCTCCCTGGTTAGTACCTACTGTATTCTCTATATTTTTTGACACCACTGCTGGGAATAATTTTTCCCATTCTATGCTACACACAAAGTCAACACCTCAGGCAAGGACATGCAGGTGACTCTTTTCATAGCTTGTCATGCCTACCATGGACAGTATCTGTATAACACAGAGCTGGACTTGTCGAGAAGATAGGACTCACTGGTCCTCACAATCTGCTCTGGCCATCTGTAGTGGAACTTCTATGTCCTGGAGCTGCAGGGGGAGTATGGGAGCTTCAGGCCTTCCTAGGCCGTCATCCTACCTATCGAGTATGGAGCTTCTGCAACATGGAGCTGAGGAGTGGGGATTGTGGCCACTTCTGTTGTAAATACCCCGGATGCCCACTATTCTTACTGAAGTGTAGTAGATTTTCTTGAATAAATGTTTATAATTTTTAATATATTTTGTTCAAAATTCAGAAAGTAAAACTGTTTTTTAAATATTTTTTCTATTTTTTCTCTTTTTCTATAAGGAGAATCTTTGAAGTTCATAACAGACATTTTGAAAAATTTTGATTTATTTTACTATAAGTCTATTTAAGGTATGTAAAAGCAAAATGGCAGAATGGATTTGGTGACTTTTCAGGTTTCTTTAAATTCTTAGCTGTGTACGATTCTCTGAAGCATAATACATCTAGAGAGATTCTTTCACTCCTTACCTCCGTGGATTATAACCTCTTTTGCTGACCTCAGTATTTTTTCCATCAAAGAAATTGACCACATAAATGGATTAAATTCTCTTTGGGTTAATGAATTACTAAAACTGACCGAAAATTTAGTTTTATCTTGACCTCTAGTTAAATGTGAATATGTTAGAATGTTTCTTCCCCTCTTGTGCCTTCACCTAAACTTCCCTCTACCAAAACATTTTATAATATTTAATTATGAAATATACTCTTTTCTTTCATTTTTCAGTGAAATCATCTCTAGTCATGCAAATAACCAAATTCTAAGAATTCAGAGAAAATTATCAAAAGGTACCAAATGGCACTGTTAAGATACACATATAAAATGGGTTCAGTTAAAATGGCAGCTATCAAAAGAAAATAAAATGGCAGAACTCAGCTAGTTTATAGTAGTTTCCTTTTATGTTAGGTTTTTTTTTTTAATCATTTCTAGTCTGTTCCCTCAATCCTAAATCTCTTCTATAATCTCAGTATTCTTCTGTTATATTTTATATTTCTGTTATATTTATAATTCTTCTGTTATATATTATATTTCAGGTTCTTGTTACTTTTCAGCCATTACATATTGATGAGTATGTCATAATGCAAAAAATGTTCTGTGATAGCAGTAACAAACAATTTTAAAAAATTAAAGTGCCTAACAAATACTGGTGATTTAAAAAATAATTTTTTTATTTATACTGGGTGGCTCAGTTGGTTGAGCCGGCTTCTGCTCAGGTCATGATCTCACGGTTTGTGGGTTCGAGCCTCGTGTCAGGCTCTATGCTGACAGCTCAGAGTCTGGAGCCTGCCTTCAGATTCTATGTCCTCTCTTTCTGACCCTCCCCAGCTCATGCTGTCTCTTTCTCTCTCAAAAATAAATAAAAGGTTAAAAAATTAAAAATAATAATGATTTTTAAAAGCAACCTAAAACAATATATCATAAGAAAATTAATAACCAAATACTTTCTGAAGTTCAATTTATGGGCAGTTAAAACAAAAATAGGTTGAAAATAATTTGGAAAATATATGCTGTTTATTATAGAACTCAGTGCTTGGAGTATTCTGATAATAAGGTTAACCTTAGGAAAAAAACAAAAATCAACAAAAACAATAAAACCCAGCAGCTCATTATTTGGCAGACAGCCAAAGGAATATTGGCATATATAAGTAGTCCCTGAAAAGTATACACGATGTAGGAATTAATTATCCTAAACTAGTTAATTGTTTCTTTTTACTCAGGGCATGAACCTATTTTTGATAACTGTTATTAATTAATTTCAGGGGAAAATCCATATTTAAGATCTCAAGAAATCTTTCCTGAATACATTGGTGGGGGTTGGGGCGGGGGAGAAAAAAAGAAAGAAAAAGAAAGCACTCTATTCTATTATTATGAAACATTATGAAAGGGAGAGGTGGTGCTAACCTGGATTGTTACCTCAGAATCAGAATTTAAAGTAGAGACAGTGTACAGTTAAACCCAGAATACAGTTATTTAGAAATAAGACTTACCAAGAATCACCAGTGACTATTCCTCAGGACCTTGGAAGACACTTTGTTTAATGTTGCTAGAAAATAGCCTTTTCGGGGGACGTGGGTGGCTCAGTTGGTTAAGCTCCGACTTCGGCTCAGGTCAGATCTCATTTCGTGGGTTCAAGCCTCACTTCAGGCTCTGAGCCTGCCTTTGGTTCTGTATCTCCCTCTCTCTCTGCCCATCCCCCTCTCATGCTCTGTCTTTCTCTGTATCAAAAATAAATTTAAAAAACATTAAAAAAAAGAAAATAACCTTTTCTTTATATTGGCCTGTTTCTGAGTCATCTTCTTGTTCTACAGTAACTCCAGCCAAAATCCATACTTCTTTATAGTAGTGTCTTTATTGCTAATTCAAGAGACTTATCTTACTTGTACTCTTGAGCATCTCCAATGTAAAATCTTAAATTATGCTTTTATTCAAGTGCAGTTAAAGATAGTTGCTATCCTTCAGGGGGTGTTCACAAGCACCTAGTTTTAATTCCTCATTGTTTGCTGGACTGGAGACCTGTTCTATCTTCAGCGGAGTCATATCTGGTCGCCATACCGTATCCTCTATGACCTGTAGGTTCAATGTTTCTTAGGAACTTCTCAGGATTGTAAAGCTGAGGAATTTTCTTTTTGTTTTCTTTTTCATCTTAATGAAATTTGGTTGAGCTAATAAATTCTATTTTTTTAACTGCATGTAAACTGGAAGACTTACAGACCCCTATTTTTTTTAAATGTTTGTCCTGCAGAGTAAATTATTTTTATTTTCCATCAGTCCTTGGCTTTATGTGTGGGAAATACTTTCTAGCACTCTAGAGCTTCCTTAAAATGTATTATGGAAAGAGGGTTCAAAATTAACCAGACAATGTATTTTGGGGGCCAAGATTCCTATTGCTGGTAAAGAATGTGATTTATTGTATTTTGAGTTTATTCATGAAATATGTTACTAAAAAGATAGATAACTAGATTGATCTAAATATCATCTTTGCTCATTTTGCTTATTAAAAAAACATTTAACATTGTCTATTATCTAGCATGGAATTTAATCTAGAGTAATATTTCCAAATACTTATGAAAATGAACATGTCCTTAAGCAACATTAATATAGACAAATAATATTTTTTGATAAAGACAAAAGCTATGAATGACACATAATATATAAGCTTTATTTTTCCCCCTGGAAGTTTATATCACCCATCATCTATCCTCTTCCTCTCTGGCAACCACCGCTCTCTGTGTTTATGAGTCTGTGTCTGTTTATTAATTAATTAATTTATTTTTCATGTGTTTTGTTCTTTAGAGTCCACTAATAAGTGAAATCATATGGCATTCTCTTTCTCTGCTGGACCTATTTCACTTAGCATAATACTCTCTAAGTCCATCCATGTTGTCATGAATGGCAAGACATCATTATTTTTTATGAATGAGTAATATTCCATATGTGTATTGTGTGCATATACCATGTCTCATCCTTTTTATCCATTTATATATCTATGGTCATTCTATACTTTGTCTATTGTAAATAGTATTGTAGTAAACATAGAGTGCATGTATGTTTTAGAATTTGTGTTTTCATTTTTCTTTAAGTAAATACCCAGCAATGGAATTACTGGAGGGTATTTTAAATTTTAACATATTAACTTTTAATGTGTTTTGAGGATCTTGCATCTCATTTTCCATAGAGGCTACAGCAATTTACATTCCTACCAACACCACACAAAGGTTTATATATTTATTTATTTATTTATTTTTCTCCATATCCATGTCAATACTTGTTTCTTGTCTTTATGATACTAGCCATTCCGACTGGTATGAGGTATATCTTATTGTGGTTTTTATTTGCATTTCCCTTATGGTTAGTAATGTTCAGCATATTTTCACATGTCTGTTGGCCATATGTATGTCTTCTCTGGAAAAATACTCAGGTCTTCTCTCCATTTTTAATTGGATTTTTGGTGTTGAATTGTATGAATTCTTTATATACTTTGGATATTTATCCCTTATTGGACATGTGATTTGCAAATATCTTTCCCCATTCAGAGATTAATAAATTCCATGCTAGATAACAGACAATGCTGCCTTTTAATTTTATTGATGGTTTTCTTTGCTGTGTAAATACAATAAACTAGAAGGTAGATTTGGGGATATTGGTGGCCCCAGAGCACTGGAACTTAAGTGAAGCTGATAGAACATTTCTGACCATTGAGACTTGTATCTCAAAGCAGGAGTTTGATTTAAAACTAGGAAGTGACTAAGACATATTGCCCTACTGGTGTATCAAGAGGATATTCAAAACTACTTTTATGTTATATTAAATATATTTTCCATGGAGATTATATACTCCTTATCACCAAATTTGCAATTTGAAATATTAACTAGTTCTTTTTATTCTTTATATATATTAGTAGGGCATCAAATTCTGTGTATCACTGATTTTTTTTTATTCTTACTGCTACCAAAATGAAGAAAACAGCATCTCTTCAGAAGCCTCTTTAAATATTCTTCCTGACTCAAGCCTCATTTCTACATTTCATACAGATACTTGTTAAATGCATTTTTCTTTCTAAAAACATCCACTAATGTAATCTTTCCAAAACCATGAATTATTCCTTGGTTACAAACATAAATCTGAAATTCTCTTCCTAGCTTCCAGTGGGTAAAATAAGCAGATCCCACACTACCTTTTCAGCCAAGTCTGCCTAACAGACATTTCTACCTTCGTCAGATTATTTTTTTCCTCTGACATAAAAAGCACTTTTCACTTCTATGAATGTAATGCTCATTTTTATCCTTGCATAAATAAAATGTTACCATTTCAAAAGTTAAACATTCAGGTTGAAATACAAAGTTCTGCTTTCCATAAAAGATTTATTGACTGACCAATTATTAATAATGCTCAAATCTATAACGTTTTTAGTACTATTATACAGTTTAGTCCTTGACTATGTATGCTGTTTTGCATTAATTCCTTATCATTGTGTTATACTAATTTCACTACCCAGTTTGGAGAGCCAGTGAGAGGGAATTTTTAATTATTAGTAGCTAGTTGTCTTAAAATTTATGTTGTCATTAGTATAGATTTGATTTATTGAATACCTATCAATTCTTCTATTTAGAGAGTGAATTTTTTAAAGTTCTTCTAATCACTTGACTCTCGTAAGAGATCTCAACAATTTAATATATTTTGAGGCTATTATGTTGCATTCAAATGTTCATTCCTTATTAAAATAAAGCATTTAATTATTGAATCTCACAAACAAAAGAGAGGTTTGTTACCTTTATTCTGTTGTTTCCAAGAATCTTTTGTAGGCAAGTAGGAAAGCTTGAATGAAGAGTTATTAAACAGTGATGCTCCCATTCACACAATACCATTTGATGGCGGAGTTTGAAAGGAAAAGTAGGTCTTCATATGCAGGGTCATATTGTGAAAATGTGTTAATGGTATCACATTCTCTCTGCTGTGTGAACATGCTTGACTGACATTTATCTGCTCTTCTCCAATGATGCATGGCTTGTTCATTGTGTTGGGCAGAGTTAGCTGCCAGACATTGTGACTGGGGAATCAATCTGAGGCTCTTTATCTCTTATTTGCATTTCCCCTTTCAAAATATTTTATTTATTTTTGTAGAATTAACACAATTATTCATAATATGTTTGGAGCTATGCTAAATGT
This sequence comes from Suricata suricatta, assembly GCF_006229205.1. Classification (NCBI taxonomy): domain Eukaryota; kingdom Metazoa; phylum Chordata; class Mammalia; order Carnivora; family Herpestidae; genus Suricata; species Suricata suricatta. Next base: position 94,691,934 of record NC_043705.1, on the reverse strand, counting down.
AATTTTAAACCACATATTTCCAGATTTCCTATTCTAATGCCATCATTTCTCACAAGAAACAAATAGAAAAGTGTAGGTGAATCCAACTTTTTAATTTACCATTTTCATTATATCTTTAAAAGATAGATTTTGCAGTGTGAGGTTAATTAAAGTAAATGTTTAAAAGGTGGGAGAATCATGTTGCTTTTTAACTGTGCTGTTGACTTAACATATAATGATTCCTTCCAAGTCATTCCATATAACACCATTGGCCTTGGTTGCATCTATTTTAATAATACAAGTTCATTAAGGAAAAAAAAAACTTCTTAGCTGTTTGTTTCAGAATTAAACCCATAATACCTGGGTAAAAATCACCTGTTTGATACTCTTTAGGATTTTATTGGCCTCTGGTTTGAACCATCTAGGAAGTAAGTTGATACAACCACACTTTTTTTTATTCAACTTGAGGTCATTCTTAGGCTACTTCAGTCTTGCATCAAAAGGTAATTTAGAAAAAGTTATTTCTTAGTCAGGCATTTGATTTACATTTTTTTCCTAATAGAAAATTTTATAGATTTAATGTTTGAAATGTAAGAATAAAAAACAGAATGGGTATTGCATGGGGAAACTGATTTGAGATTATGAAGCTGTACAAAAGGAAGATAGAATGCAAGAGGAAAAAATCCTCCATATCATTAAGATCAAAACTGAAAATTAGATAAAGCCAAGTCAAGAACTCAGGTAGAATTTAATACGATGGAACAAATATTCCAAGTAAGATTAAATTCCTCTCAGAATGCTAGATTCAACATTCACTAGCATTCCTATACTCTGTACTAAAGATATTTTAATGAACAAAAACTATACCCAAATGATATGCTCAGACATTCATTCTCTCAGCTCTACCTAAAGGGAAGAATCATCATGAAGTTAAGGAGGGGGAGGAGGTGGCTGGGAAGTGCCTTCATGTGGGGGAAGGGCTTGGATAAGGAATTAAGGGAAGATGTGAGTCTACATACTCTAGAGTGTGTTGAGCAAGTACTTGTCTTTCCTTCTCACCACATATCCATATTGGGGAAACAAAAACAAGCTCATGAGAGGGATTGTAGTAGCAAAGTCAAGATTACTAACAAAGCCCTAGAAATAGTACCAACTATTACAAATGCAGGTATTTAGTCAACAAGTTTATTGTCTGTCTTCCTACATCAGGCTCTGTGATAATCAATGTTATAATCAAGGTCATTTTATAATTATTTCTGGGAAACAGTAATTTTGAGTGGAATTGTTTTTTTTTGTTTTTTTTTTGTAATATTGAAAATTTAAATTCAGTCAATTTGTAGAATCCAAAAGGGCCATCCACATGGAGGACAAAGTACTTTAGCATAAATACTAAAACTGTCACCCCCCCCCATATAATAACGTTTTAAAATAAACTAAACACTTCATCTAAGGCAGAACATTATGTGTACACACACACACACACACACACACACACACACACACACAATATTGCTTCAAGAGATAGGAAGCCTTAAACCTATCTCCCAAGATGTGCTTCCAAAGTGCAGCAGGATGCCTGCTGTTTTAGAATATGAAAGGAAGATATAACTGATGGTTCTGATTAAATATTATTTTGAATTCTCTCTTTTTTAATGGAGATGAAGAAAGCACATTTTGCATGGAGTTTTGTTTTGACTCAGCCTGCCATGAAGCTGTTTAAATCAAGTCTTATACTCACATTATTTCAATTGCCAAAAACATCAAAACAGCAACAAAGGAAAAGCTAACCTTGAATTTTCAGCTTGTATTTCAGCCCCTGTAAACAAGTTACCATGGAGATGATACCCAAGTGAGCTACAGGCTTGACTCAAAACAGCCACTGTGTGTGGACCCTCAGCACAGTATAATGTGGCATTGGTGCTATTCATGATTAAACCTGCATACATCCTGTGGTATTTAAAAGTTCTGCAGAATGCCAGGTGAAAGATTAAAATTTGTCAAAACTGTCATGGGTTTGCTTAAAAGGCAAAAAAATCAGGAAATACATCTAAGAATTACATGTTTGAATATCATAGATTTGGTAATAAATTTAAAAAGTTTAAAGATAGTAATTTGAAGTTGTGTTCTTTGAGCATTTTATAGAAGTTGTAGTCTAGAAGAAATCTTGACTGTAGCTTTAGATTATCTTCTTGGAACAAATCATTTCTAAAGAGACTAAATTATATCTGACAATCAAAGCAAAATAAGCTGTGTCATTATGGACCACAATTTCTGTCTTCCACTCTCGGCATAGGCTGCAGTTGTATGGAAACCGTCAAAGTTGTTAGGGGTTTCCATGCAACCACAGCCTACGCAGAGAGTGGAAGACAGATTTTAATAGCTTAGGTTTCTTTTTCAAAAATTTTTCAAAACCATAGAAAATAGAACCCCTGTATCCAGTAAAAACTTACACATATCCTTTCCTTCTCTAGATTTGCTTTCTAGTCTAGTCCCCATGTGAAAATATACACACATTTTAGATTCTTAGTTTATAAAATTTCTGACAATTGTATAATAGTTTGACTCCTATGTTTACAGATGCATAGAAAAACATATGGAAGACTACAAACCAAACAGATAAAATTAGTGTTTATTTCTGAGTGTGGTGGAGGAAAGAGAGATACTGGTAGAGCTGAAGAATGGACTGGGTGTTGGGACATTTTAAATTATCAAAGAGGGTATTGGCCTTTTCAATACTCTTTTTTTAAACAATTAGAATTTACTCAGGTATTACTTAAGCAACCAAGTTTTAAATTAAAATGAATCTATGGAAACTATTTGAAAGAACCCTAATTTTTCCCGTGAAATTATTGTGTCATTTAAAAAATATATATGTGATTCACCTTTAGAATGGTGATGTCTTAGTCTATCATAGTAAGAAATAAAAAAGAACAATTCCAAGGCCTCACCCCTCAAAGTATCAATCAGCATAATCTAGCAACTTATTAGACATGTGACTTATCTATCCCCAACATTAGACTGGCTGATTCAAAATCTATTGTTTGAAAGTATTGCAGATGATTCGTAGCCATATAAAAACCAAAAGGCACCATTCTAAGGGGTTTCTCTGGTAGGAGGTTGGCCTACCACCTAATAAACATAATCATCTTCTATCGCATGGCATGTTATTTAGTCCTGAAAATGAAGTTAAATATTTTGTTGATCATGTTGGTACATTCAGATCAGGGACATTTTGAAATACCATTTGCCCTTTCCACTTCAAAATATAGATATTCTGTCATCTATACTTTTTATTCCATGATGCAGTTGGTTAAACTAACTTGAATTTGGTGTTAAAGGCACACTGAACTATTGATATTTTGGGTCAGATATTTATTTGTTGTGAAAATTGTCCTTTGTGTGTTAGCTAGCATGTTAGTAGCATCCCTGACTTCTACCCGCTAGGTTCTCCTTTCATTGTGAAAACCAGAAGTGTCCTCTGGGAGGCAACAGTACCCCCAGTTGAAAACAACTACCATAGGTAAATATTAATTTGTCTTTTGTCATTATATAGAGATCACCAGGCTTTATAGCTACAACTTGAAATTGATGTTTTCATTTTAAAGATTAGGATCCCCCACACACACCAAAAAGCATATCAAGTAATAACATATAAATAACAAAAGCAATGCCTTCCCAAGTTCCACTCACTATACGATTTCATAAGATTTATGTTGCCTCCAAAATTCTTCTGTCATTCTATATTAATTTTTCATGTTTTTTTACTTTTCTGAATACTCTTCCCTCCATTTTAATTTCCCATCTACTTGTATCCCCTTATTACATTTCCTGTTCTCCTTTCCTTTCTCTTCTTGTGCATGGCCATTTATCTTTTATAACGCAGTCATGTTTAATGGATTTTTTAAACCAATATTGTTGTAGGTCTTACGTTTTAGTCTTTAAAGTGGCATTTTTAGAATGCCTAACTAACTGACTAACACAGGAAAGAATGTCAGCCCAGTAACATTGGAGATGACAGAAGGAGAAGCTGGTGCAAACGAAACTCCCCTAGAATACGTTGAAATCAGCATATCTGAAAAGGATTAAAAATAATAAGTTTCAGGACAATTTCGAATACTGTTTCACACTTTTGAATTAAAGATAATGGAGTGAGAAATGGAATATCTGCTCAAGGAGGTACCAGACTCTTCTGTTAGACTTGCCACATTTTCTTTTACAAAATAAAATGGATAAAGCAAGCATTTTTATAGGCTATCAGTAGCATTAATGTGAAAAGTATAAGCTTTATTACTAACCATTTGAGATGCAAGAAAGCTCTTCCTTTCTCTGTCTCACAGAAATTGGATGACCATGTGGGCTGACAGCTCTCCTGTGTTATAAAATAATGCAAACAATATTTTTTCATCCCAAACAAAATTTGTTAAAATTACATTTTCCCAAGTCATATGGAAAGGCACTAATTTGTAACTTTCTAAAGCCAACACATTTATGCTTCAGAGATACATAATTCAGTAACAAACAACAAACTGAATTTTGATCAGGTTTTAAAAAAGGGTACAATAGCCTTCTTAGACTTTAAATGAACTTAGGAAACTCTCTTGGTATTCTTTCCTTCTTGAAATTATAAGAATAAAATTCCCTGTTTGTTTGTTTGTTTGGCAATATGCAGTGAGGAAAAAAAAAAAGTAAAAAAAGTCTTGCATATTTGTATAACCTGTAAAGGCTCCAATGATTAAAACAGCCTTCAGACCTAAGGGCAAGCATTTTACTTTAAAGGCAATAATTCTTCAAGAACCTGGAGGGAAACTACATTATTGTGCTTTTCGTTTTTGGATTTAATGCCTATATTATATAAGGTAGTAAGATAGTAAAGTAGTAAAGCATGATAACAAGCAGTTTTGATAGGAGAAAGGTTAATGGAATTTATTTTATTTTTCTTCTTTATTTTTTTAAGAAGAAAATATCATTTGGGCTCTCAGCATTAAAAAACAAAAAAACAACCACATAATGCATTAGTTAGTCCTCCAACTAACAGCAAAATGTACACATAGACTTTTATAGTTAAGTACACCTTGATAGATAATTTTGTCTTCTTTCTAAATGATTTTGTAGGATATAAACAGATTGACAAAGCAGGGATCAACAATGCCTTTAGATATCATTAACATGATTCAATAATCAATACAAATAAAGCAATTATTTGAAAATATTCTTATGGCTTTTGGGCACATGTTTTTCTTTCCTTAGAAATTTTGTTTATATTTCAATACACTTAGTATTGAAGTATGAACACATATTTGGCATAATTCATAATATTTTTTTGCTAATTAGCTGTTTTAAAGTTATGGTGACTATTCTAGTTATTGTGGGAAAAGAACCCAGACTGTTGCTAAAAAGAGTAAATTCTTACTATCTGCAACCATATATTTTATATTTAGACTTCATAAGTCTTGGAGATTTATTTTCTTAAGGAGGGTGAAAAAATACCAAATTGAGCAAAGTCTATGAAATTATTTTTATTGTCATTCAAAGGACTTTCAAAGGATCTGTACTGTTTCATTTAATTATTAATGAGTGAGTAGCAATTGTGGGGATCCCATGGGAATCATCTTCCATGTTTTTCCTGATTCTCATTTTAAATGTGTAAACCTATTTAATGACAGAATTGCAATAATGGTTAACTGTGATTTTGAACCAATAATTGTGCAAAAATCTTATTTTCATATCTTTTCAAAAGCCAATTTAAAGGTCTGAGATGCTGACTTTTACCAGACCCTACATGGAAAAAATAAATCGTACATAGTGCGTGCTAGTCTTCAGATGATCTATTTCCCATTTGTGTGACCAGCACAACTAAAGTAGCATGTTCATTGGAAATAAGCATACTTTGTAGTGCCTAAGAAAGGAAAAATTGAGATCTCCTTATTATTTGACTTCAATCATTATAATTTAACATTATAAAAATATCGTATATGGTATTTCTGTACATGGTATGTATGTAGAACTATGTTTGAAGTACTCAATGTATATTGTATTTATTGGCAGCAATTTAGAAAGCTTCATGAATGAGATAATGGATTTTCTTAATAGATCTATTAATCAGGTCAGTAAGAGAAACCACTTCAAACATGTCCTAAATCTAGGGAGGAAAGTTTTAGGTTACCCAAAAAACTCAATGATATTTCAGGCTTTGGTTTTAGGAGTATCTCTATTTACAAATATCATCATAAGTCCACCTTTCTCCACCATTCAGTGCCTTATTTTGCTTTGTTTTGTTTTGTTTTTCTTAATATTTTGCTTACATCTAATATAGATTTTATCCAAATTCATCAGTGATCAAAATAAAGCTTGAATCTGGTACACTTAAGAACTCTACTTTCCTGGAAGTTCTGATAATTGTTCTAATTGGTTCTGAAAAATCCCACCTGCCCAGCCATGATACTCTAAGCTAATTCTCAAAGTGTGGGGCAGTGGAGAGTGAAATTTGGGTCATCTCTGAAGACATTTTTGGTTGCTACTTCTAGGGGGAAGGTTACCACGATCTAGCTGGTAGCGGCCAAGGATGTTGCTAAATGTTTTACAACGTACAGAACAGTCCCACACCTCACAAAAAAGAATTATCCCGTCCAAAATGTTAGTGGTGCCAAGATTGAAAAACCTCACATTTGGAGTTGTATTAGTTCTTGCTCACCCACAATGGGTTATAGAGAGATAGAAGTAAGGGAAACTTACCCAAGAAAACTGTGCTGTAATAGGAAGAAAAGGCAGTAAATGCTGATTCGGCTTCAACTCATAGAAACATGGAGTATTTTTTGCCTCCAGGTCTTGAGCAGGAAAATAATAATAATTTTAAAAAGTAAAAATCATAGTTTTAAACAATGAATGTTTACCTAAAATGTATTTGGCAAAGTTGACTTTTCTGGTGTTTTTGACTTATAATTTTTCCTTGTTCTTGGTTGAGTTTCTTGGTGTTAGATAAATAATCTGCATTTTGCTAAGTTGATTTGAGTCAGAAATTAGGCACTATTAACACATTATCTGGTACTTTCATATTTTGAGCAGATAGAGTCTTTTAAAATTATTTTATGTGTAACTATTTTATTTTTAGGTCAAATATTTTAGCTGAAAATAATTTTATAATCAGTAGGAGAAAGATTTACTCAAGTGGAAAATTCTATTTGTCTTCTTCCTCATTTTTGTTAACTTGAGGGTTGCATTTATTTTGTTCATATTAATTAAATTGAAAGTGTTTATATGTTCATGAAATAGACTTTTAGAGTTAGTAAGAGGTGAGAAATCTTAGCAATTTGGCTTACTTATTAAAAGGACTTTAGGTAGTTCATTTTACAATTGTTCTTTGATTTGAAATATTCAGATCCATCTATTCAAAAATGAATTTCTTAACTTTCTTAGAGCCAATAGTAATTTAAGGATATTTTAATTTTTATGTATGTTTTCTTATTTTAAATGTTTTATTTATTTCTTTTTTGAGATGGAGATACCAAGTGCAAGCAGGTAAGGGGCAGAGAGAGAGGGAAACACAGAATCTGAAGTAGGTTCCCAGCTCTGAGCTGTCAGCACAGATCCCAATGCAGGGCTTGAACTCACAGACTGTGAGATCATGACCTGAGCCAAAGTCAGATGTTCAACTAACTGAGCCACCCAGGTGCCCCTAAAGTATTTTTTAAGGAGAGAAAATAACACTAATGCTAAAGGTTGTTTGAATTATTTCTTTTGTATGTTTGTTTGAGAGAGAGAAAGAGACAGCGACAGACAGACACAGAGACAGAGAAAGAGTGTACGTTCAAGAAAAAAAATTAAGTACTTCTATGTAGCATGAAAGGTTTGATTCCAAGAATCAGGAACAAAACAGCGGAGGGAACACACATACCAAGAGTAGATGTTAAATTACTATATGTTTTATAGTCAGATGTGTGTGTACACATATGTGCACACACACATCTGACCATCAATCAGACCCTCAAGCTCGCCTCCAGGAAAGTTGAAAGAGTGCATCTCACAGGAGAGGAAAACGCATTTAAAATTACTGCAGCCATAAAATAAACTGACATAACCCAAAGCAACAAATAATGGAGGGGAAAAATCCTTCTGGGACTCTGTCTCTTTCAGCAAAGATTTTGACTTTCTGTTTTTATTTCTTGTCAGCGATCCTGGGTGTGTTTAAAATGACATAAAATGCATTCATTATGCCCCCTAGATTCCAACTGCTTCAGCCTGTCTTTTACATTCCTCAGGAAAATGCAGACTTCTGGAATAGAGAGCAGATGTAGAAGCAAAATGACAGCCCTTGTGGGATGTTTGGTGGCTTAAAAAAAATCCCCAAGCAATTTTCTCTATTGCATCATGCCTGAAAAGCAGCTTAATTCCTCTGTTATGATTAAAGTTGATTGATTGAATTGATCTGTGATGTATCCTGTTTCCCTAGTTTACAGAGATGCTCAGGAAGAGTGAGGAAGCTGTCTGAATCGGATCCAAGTGCTTAATATATGCTGAGGTCCCACTTAACATTTATTATCTGTTATCGAAGGTAGGAGAAAAGCATGTAAATTATATGGATGTCTCTGATTCAAGGAAAGGGAAAGATAAATACTTATGCACTCAGTGATTTTCATCAACCGTTTTCTAAAACATATCCCATCTTTTTTTAGACTTATCAGTAACTTTGTAAGAAGCTTTTTGACTGCTGGGAAGGTAACCTGTTTTTACCTCACTGTTGCTTACATTAGTAAAGAAATTTGAAAAACTTCAAGTCTGACTCTTAAGGTTGCTCAATAAATGCAATTTGTAGTAAAATGTAGGACTCTCGGAAACCTAGCATACTTTAAAATTATCTTCATGAAGTTTTTTTTCCCCCCAAAGGGGTATACAAAATGAAGAAGAGAATCATGAGCAGATATTCCATCTGATTTTGGTTGGGTGGGTGTGCGTATAAAAATGAGGCGATGCATTAATTTCCAGCACTGCTGAATATATATGCTTGTGAGGTACAGAATTTACCTAGAATCTGTCAACTGAAAACAACAAGATTTTGATTAGTACACAATATTTAATATGCAGAGAAAATGTATAAGATTAAAGCAGATTATGAATTGGCAAATTACATCTTACTCTACCCTAAGGAGATACCTTCCCCTTAACCAGGTTAGAAATACACTGCCACAATTCGTTTTTGACAAATTGTTTTGCCATTATGATGTTTTTATTTATATGGAGGCCTAACATATAAAAGTATATATAATTAATAGTAAACCTATAAGGCATAGAAATTTTTCAAATTTATTTTTACTGCTAGGAAGCTCTTTAGTAGAGTCATATATCTGAATACTTGCTTTTTCTCATTCTCACTGGATGAGTATGTTCATTAAAGAAACACCCAAACCTCCAGGTTTTAGTCTCAGTCACAGATATTACCCCTAAAAGCCAGATACAATAATAAGAATAATGTAGTAATGTAATGATAATATCAGCTAAATAAGTATAACAACGACAAAAAGAACATCAGTACAGTAGCTAACAGTCATGAGCTTTTTACGTTCTGGTCTCTATCTTAAGTCCATTCTACCTGTTATCTTATCTAATCTCCTAACAAATTATAAGGCTGCTGCCATCAATCTTTTGATAGATGAGGAAAATAAGGCACACAGAAGTGAACTAATTTTTTAATTCTTAGAGAGCTTACATTTCTCTCCTTAGTTTCTCTTCAAATGCGTAAGTCAGGTTTGAATTGGAGCATTGCTTGACGTCCAGAGCGTGTGGGATATTATTTGGCCACCACTCAAAAATAATCCCAAAGATTTAATTTTTTTTTTATTTTATGTTGCCTCAGGGACACAATTACAGAGAGAAATGAATAACAAGTATATGTATCTGTTTTTCAAGCTAAGCCGTTTCTAACAACTCCCTTCCCATTTTGTCCTTTCTAACTCAAATTCGAAGGTTTCTGGTTTGGAATTGAATTAATTTTCAAACATAAGTGGCCACAAGTTTTCTGAAACTTGGCACTGTTAGGAGAAGTAAAAGCAATAAAAAAGCATATAGGGTTGCCAGATATAATACAGGACATCTGATTAAATTTGAACTTCAGAGAAACAATGGGAAACTTTTTTAAAATTTTTTAATGTTTTCTTAAATTTGTTTGTGAGAGACAGAGAGAGACCGTATGAGCAGGGGAGGGTCAGAGAGAGAGGATGACACAGAAATCGAAGACAGGCCCCAGGCTCTGAGCTAGCTGTCAGCACAGAGCTTGACACAGAGCTGGAACCCACGAACCACCAGATTATGACCTGAGCCGAAGTCGGACGCTTAACCGACTGAGCCACCCAGGCGGCCCAAAAGGGATACTTTTAATATGAATATGACCCATTCAATACTTTGGACATACTTATACTATACTACATTTTAAAAATTTTATTTGAAATTCAAATTTAACCATTTATTCTATATTTTTAATTACTGTTTGATTGATTTTAAATGTTAACAGTGGCAACACAGTTTTTAATAACATTGCATGTTTTCACATCAGGGACCTGTTTTCACTGTCAAGGATATACCTTGATATTAAAAATGCATTTCTTTACATTAAACTTATAGCATTGTGTTATTTAAATATGATAATACCATAACACATCTCATAAGTGATACTTCTTTACAATTCTTGATAATCCTTTCTTCCTGCTTGTCTGCCTTATTCCTTATTCCTAAATTCTCTTCCAAATTTAACTACTTAAAATTTTATATTCCATCTAAGATGTTTATAGGGGTTAGATATTCCATCCCCCCAAAACTGTTTAGCGTTTTGTTTTGATGGCACCTCCCTTAAAATTCTAAAGAAATGTATATGTTTTCAAGTATTGCATAGTATTAAACATCCTAGTAATTACTTATTTTTTAAAGGAGGATTAAGTAAGACGTGGCTTAATTCAATAGCTGAACAGTGTCATTAATTTTTATTTTTATTTTTGCTGTCATGCATACAAAATTTCAACTTTAAAGCAGGAATATATGTCTCAGAAGTGTCTCAGCAAGCACCCTTTATCTGTTAAAGGTCAGAATGCTGATTGTTCTTGCTTAAATCATATATTTAAAGGGAATGTATTAAGTTACCATTAGAACACAGAAGGAGAGCTCCTCCTGGCTTAACAGTAAACTGAATAGGATTCCTAACTATTTATTTATGTATTCATTCATTCATTCACTTACCTATTTATTTTGAAATGTAGAAATGGCAGCAACTCTTTGGCATTTGCTTTTGGCAGAGTAGACTGTCACATGGTTAGTGAGTGCCCCATTATTAAGCAATGTGAAATGATTTCTGTCTCCAGAAGGTGAATTCATTGCCTAGCCAGCTTAAGGGCTTGGATGAAATTCCAGCAGTGTTCTTTTGCAGAAGCTTAAACCCTTACTTGGCCACTATCCTAAGATTTTTTTCCCCCTTCCTAAATCAGTGATAGATTTATTAACATTAAATAAAAGTTATTGTGGATTCTTTGTTTTTTTTTAATGTTTTATTTATTTTTGATACAGAGAGAGACAGAGCATGAGAGGGGGAGGAACAGAGAGGGGAGACACAGAACTGGAAGCAGGCTCCAGGCTCTGAGCTAGCTGTCAGCACAGAGCCTGAGGCGGGGCTCGAACCCACGAATGTGAGATCTGACCTGAGCCGAAGTTGGAGGCTTACCCGACTGAGTCACCCAGGCGCCCTTTGTGGATTCTTAAAGTATGCAGTGCTGAAGATATTAGATACAGTTACACTGTCACAGGCATTTTGCAAATGGTCATTTAAAATTATTTTTGATGAGAGACTTAGAACTGTCTTATTATTGATTATTGCACTTCGGCTACTCTTTCCTTGTCTCAGTGTTCCAAGGGTATGTAGAAGCGTAACTATATCTATCCTCTATTTTCATTCTTTTAATGTGATTCCTTAATGTATACATTTTTAACGTTTTGTTGTTTTTTAGAGAGAGAGAGAGAGAGAGAAAACGAGAGAGAGAGAGAGAGACAGAGACAGAGACAGAGACAGAGAACAGTGGGGGAGAGGCAGAGAGAATGGGAGACTGAATCTGAAGCAGGCCTCAAGCTCTGAGCTGTCAGCAGGGAGCAGGAAGTGGGGCTCCTACTTGCAACCTGCAAGACCATGACCTGTGCAGAAGTTGGATGCTTGCGCCCCTCATATGAACTGTCTTTAGTAAAATGTGGAGAGTTCTTTGCCTGAATCCCTGTTTCACTGTCATTACTTTCCTATCTTATTGGGATGGGAAGATTTTTAATGTGAATTTCAATGCATTGAATTTGAGACTCATATGGAATTTATACTGTAATTTAATTTCATGAGTTTATTTAGTTCTCTAGTAGCATCCTTTCCTTTTATGTTATGACATTTAAGATTCAGCATATTTATTTATTTAAAATATTTTAATGTTTACTTTTGAGAGAGATAGAGATAGAGCCTGAGTTGGGGAGGAGCAGAGAGATAGGGAGACACAGAATCCAAAGCAGGCTGCAGGCTCTAAACTGTCAGCACAGAGCCCTACATAGAACTTGAACTCACCTACAGTGAGATCATGACCTAAGCGAATTTGGCCACTTAATTACTGAGCCACCTTGGCACCCCTAAGATTCAGCATATTTAAACACATAAGTTTGGCTATTATTTTTGGTTGACTTTATTGATATAGGATTCACAGACCATACAATTCATTTATTAAAAGTGTAAAAATAAATTATCTTTAATGTATTCACAGAGTGGTACAACCATAACTGTACTACATTTTAGAACATTTTTATCACCGACAGAGAAAACTCTATGGTACCCATTAATGGTACATTTCATTTGTTCGCACAAGCATAGTCCTAAGCAACCACTATTCTCTTTTCTGTCTCTATAGATTATCTTATTCTGGACATTTTATATAATATAATTATACAAACTATGGTCTTTTGTAGTTGGCTTCTTTAACAGGACAATGTTTTCAAGATTCTTTCATGATATAGCAGGTATCAATACCTCATTATTTTTTATTGTCAAATAATATCCAATTGTATAGACATGGTTTGGCTTTTCTTTTTTCTTTTTTTTTTAAGTACATGTCTATTCCAGAGTGCCTGGGTGGCTCAGTTGTTAAGTGTCTTACTACAGCTCAGGTCATGATCTCATGATCTGTGAATTTGAGCACACATCAATATCTATGCTGACAGAATGGAGTCTGCTTTGGATCCTGTGCCTCCTTCTTCTCTACTTCTCCCCTGCTCATGCTATGTGTGTCATTCTCTCTCAAAAATGAATAAAACATTTAAAAAAATTTTTTTAAATGTCTATTCAAAGCAATTTACTTATACTCTAATGTCAAGGTAATGAAATTAAATTTAAAATAAAGACTGGAAATTTTGAAATAATCTGTGCAACCTAAATTAACTTCTGCATACTGTAAATCCCAACTTGTTGAATAAAATGGAACTAGAAAAAATAGGCTGGAAATATGGCATATACAGATACAACCAATGGTATTACATTTCATCTTGTTGAAATTATTAATATCAGCCATTTTAACTTTTATTACTTATTATCTACTGCCCATAGGTGATACTTATCACAAGTTGTTTGTTTTTTTAAACAGGAGATATTTTACTTCTCTATTTCTTAAATTTCTGTTCTCATAGAAAACAGTTTACCAGTCATTTTGTCTCTTTAAGTTATACAGACTTTTCCATAGGGACATAACCCTATAACAAATACACTTTATTAAAGTTATACTGTTGAGTGGTAACATCTCTGTTGTTGAGGATTCTGTAGAGAATCAAGTAATTAGTCTTTATTTCCCCATCATATATATGTGTGGATTATGTGTAGCCATTTGCCATCTTCCCTCCCTCTTACATGCATATATCATGAGTTTACATATCATTTTAATTTACTTAAATATTCTGAACATGAAGAGAAAAACTATATACTTCTGGATGTGTTTGCATGGATATATGTACATGACAATACCTGTAATTATTATTATACTTTAATGTTTTATTTATTTTTGAGAGATAGCATGAGCAAGGAGAGTCAGAGAGAGAGGAGACACAGATTCTGAAGCAGGCTCCAGGCTCTGAGCTAACTGTCAGCACAGAGACCCACATGGGGCTTGAACACACAAACCATGAGATCATGACCTGAGCTGAAGTCAGAGGCTTAACCAACTGAGCCATCCAGGTGCTCCAACAATACCTGTAATTATGTCAGAGCATGTGGTTGACTTGGAAAGTATTTCATCATTTATTTGTTCTTTAAGTGAAGTGCTAATAACTCATTCAACATCTTAACTTACTCAAAAATGTTCCAAGAGCATCCTGACCCTCTCTATACCTGTTTTGGGCCATGATAGAAAACAGAAGTTAAAAGACATGTGTATTCTTTGGCAAAGTTATAGATTTTACTCTTTGGGATTTTTTAAAATATCTAATAGAAGAGAAGAAAGATGCAAATGTGTAAAAAGTCAAACTTTGAACCATAAAGTGATTCTGACTTCATGTAAGAAAGAGACAGACAGACAGACATAGATAGAATAGATGCATTGCATACATAGATCTAGAGATCAAAGCAGAGGATTGCCCAGAATTGAGATATATGAATCCTCAGATAAAATATACTTCACAAATGAAGCAGGAAAAATACAAGTAAGTGCAAAAAAACTAGAAGGTTTGTAGTAAACACTGTTATAATATAGTCCATACTATGGTAAAGGATAAAGCAGAAATATATATATAAACATATTTAAATAGTGAAAAATGAATGAAGAAAATAAAGTTGCTCAGTGCTACTCTAGTAGAGCATGATAATAATTACATCAAGGCTTTGAACAGGAAAAAAATCACATACCTTTGATGTTAAAGTATAAATGCATGGCATCAAGAATATACACAATAATTAATAGTGGTTACTTCTAGGGAAAAATTTAAGAAAAATAAAAGGATTAAGGGGCTTGACAGAGGACTTTAACTTCATCTGTAATAGTCTTATTTTTAAAATAATATTAAAGAAATTATGTGAAATTATGTGCCTCACAATTGGTATATCAAATCTTAGTCTCTAAAATGGGGGTATTAGGAGGTAAGGCCTTTGGGAGGTGCTTATGTCATCAGGGTGGAGGCCAAATGAATGGGATTAGTGCCCTGATTAAGAGACCTAGAGAGTTCCCTTGCCCCTTTCACCATGTGAGAACACAGTAAAGACACTCTATACAAACAAGGAAGCTGAGCCTAACCAGTCATCAAATCTCTTGGTTCCTTTATCTTGGACTTTGCAGCCTCTAGAACTGTGAGAAGTAAATTTCTGTTGTTTGTATTCTGGCGTTATAGAATATCATATCTAAGGCATTCTGTTATAGTAGATTGAACAGATTAGGACACTATATGGAGAAAATAGACATTTTCCCCTCCTATTATTTAAAACAGAACAAAACAAACCTTAAGCATTCTTTCATGGATTGAGTTTATGTATTTTTTTTCTGACTGACATATGAAATGTGAAGGGAAAAGACACAGCATGCCTGTCACATCTATTTTGTTTGTTACATATGTCACTTAATCTTAGTTTGCTGAATAACTCTTCTCCCTCCTTGGGACTAATATTCCACAAATGGAGCTTATAACATGAAATTCTACAGCATTTGTTCATCATGAACAAATGCCTACTTATGAATTCTTGTCTCAAAAGCTAATTTAATTGGTGAATTCCAACTACTATTGCTTATTTCACACTTCAGTAGGTAAAGATGCATTAATAATCGAAGTTTCAAACTGTAATTAACATTAGCTTTAGGCTCCTGACAATGAAATGATTACATTTTAATGTATGGGTTGATAAACAGAGTAATCTAACATGTGAATAAACAGCAAAAATAACTTACATTTAGTCTGTCTTTGCCAATTGATGCATGCACTTGCGTGTTATAAAACATGGGAAATAAATGAGTATTAAAGAAAAAATGTATAGACTGACTATTCAACACTGAAACCTAATCAATTCAGTACATCAAACTGAATTTGAGACATATTAGCAAAAACGTTGTTTTTCTGGTAAAATGTTTTTATCCTCCCTTCATTTCCTTTCACACTTTTCTATATTACTTAACTGTGTTTTTATATTCATTTTACTCTCTTCCTGAATTATTTTATAAAGATCCCTGAATGATAAGTTTGTATGCTAATACCTTGTTCTTAATCATGACATACCATATTATCCAAAAGCATTTGCCTGGTATTATTTTCCCTTTATGTTGGGAAAGATTGCATTTATCATATAATAACTTAATGAAGAAAAATGTATTCCTGATTTGTTTCTTTATCAGGGAGTAATGTTTTCTGGACTTTTCCAGTGTGTTTAAAAATGTGACAGTATTTAGAAGAGTGCAAAAATCAAAATAACTGAGATTCCTAATTGTGGTACTTTAACATTTTTAAACACTTTACATTTTCAAGTGACCAAAGATAGGGAAACAACCTAACTTCTCTTTTCAGGGGAGTTTTGATTGCTCAGAACTCCACAGTGCCTCTATTGTTCGGATTTATTCAGAAACACATACTTTAAGGTTATTAAAGATTAGGGTGGCCCTTGAAACAAAATCACAGAAATAGAAAGAAGTAACCAAAAATATGAATTAAATATGTAGTTATGATCTCAGATGTCAGACTACTGAGCTAGGAAAAGAGGTTTCTTATTCCTCAAATCAGATTTTAGTCATTATGAGAACAAGTTCAAAATCACCTACAATATCTATATTTGGGTTCTTTGCCCTCTGGAGATAGCTAGAAAACTATATAGAATTGGGACTTAAAGAAAAAACTAATCATGTATCTAATATTCATCAGAGATATGATGGGGACTTTAACAGAAGTAATTTTATATAACCCTAATAATAAACTTGCAAAATAAATAATAGTTTCTATTCCAACAACAAAAAAACAGCTTTAAATTTCAGAGAGGTGTCCCATATAATAGGGAGAATCTGAATTTTCCTATTGCAAATCAAATGTTGATTGTGTAAGACCACATAGATTTTCACTTGCTAAGAGAAATATAAAGATACACAGAGAGACTATATGACTACCATTCTTTTAAATTCTTTATGTGGGTAATCATATCTTTAAAATGAAGAATCTGAGGTCCAGTAAGATTAAACAAATCACCAAGGACTCACAGCTAGAAAAGATATTGAGAAGTTGAGTATTTGGTTCCAGGTATGTGTTGTTATTAAACACACTTTCCTACCTGGTATCTTTAAAACATTTTGAGTAGCATTTTCTTTAAATCTATCATTATTGTTATATATACAATATGATAGTCTCTCTTCTTCATCCTATGAAGATGGGATTAAATGTGTACTAGAGTGCTTACTCTTTTTTTTCTTTTTTGCATTATTCTAGTTATGATGATGGCCAATATCAGTGTTTCATTATTATACTCTTTCAGATTTATTATTAGGTAAGTGTCAGATTGATCTCTTTTGTTAACTTTTAAGATAATCTGACCAGATGGCATTAAGAATACATTAATTAAATTAGGAGTTATAATAAAGATATACAATATTTTTTATCCTCAGGAAGGCTTAACATTTTATTCCCTTTCTTCTATTTGTGTTCAATAATCCCAAATGTCATGAATAATTACATGCAGTTATTAAAAAAAATCTCTGTTGAGATGGAAATTCTACCAGATGCTGTTATAATCACTATTTTTTACAGTTTAAATTTTAGGCAATTGTTTGGAGACAACTTAAAAGAAAATGGACTTAAAAAAATTCAAGCTACTTGTTACATGTTTTATTTGTGTTCAGATATCTACTGTTATCTGCCAACTGTTTTTCTTTAATCTTTATACATGGTAGATAAGGATAACTTTAAACGAAATCAATCTTGGTTATTAGTCTTAATGACTAACCAGAAACATTTGAATGAGATATTTGAGTAGACTGTGGCATGGAAATGCTGCTCTGTCTCAATAAAAATACTCTTTAACAACTGAAATAATATACTAAGTTCATGAGCAAAACAACCAACTTATTAGTCATTAGATGGCATTCCTACCTTAATCTTTCTTACCCACACCTTGAGCTTGTTATAATAACTGAGTTGCCAAGTGCTAATTCTTCAACCTTGTTCCAGAGATTGTTACATTTACAGCCTTTAGAGTAACTTACAGATTGTGTTAAAAAAAAAAGCTTTCAGGGCTCACTAGTAGACATTCTGAGTTAGTAGGCATAGAGTAGCATGAAGGATACTCATTTTTCAACCAGCAGCCCCTTCTGCTCTCGTGCTTTTCTAAGTCTGTTGTCCACAACCCTTGTGGTGAGAAATAGTATGTGGGATCATGGGGATAGCTATGAATTAGAAGTATCAACAGAGTAATTTGAACATTTGCATGCCAAAGCACATGGATACCTTCACAGAATTTCACATCAGATTTCTGGTGCACATCTCTGAGTGAGAGCTATTTGACCTATGCAATTGAAGTCACACATGGCTATCATCAGAAACAAACTCTTTCTCTCCCCTTCCTTTATGCTCTTTTCCCTTCATTTCCTCCCCATTTTTTGTCTTTTATTTAACTGTGCCTCACTGCTGCTTTGTGTATATGGATGTGAGGTTCTAGAGAGCACACTGACATTCCCATAGTTACATAAACAGTGATTGATGGTAGAATTGACAGGATCTTGAATGCTTCCTTTTCTTCAGATTTGGCACACTTCTTATAGAAGACAAGTGACCTTTTGTCTGTCATTAATTCAGAGAATAGTTGGTACAGTATTAATATTCAGGATGGTCAACTCATGGAATAAATTGTTCAGGCAAAGATTATAACAAAATTATGAATCTAATCTCCAACTTCTACCCTCCCCACTAGTGAATCTGCAATATGAATGGAAAAGGGCACCTACTCTCATTATGATCTTTAGACTGTCATCATCAGGGCTAATTCTAATATCACTCTATGGATGATGAGTAGTTGAAATCCAATTTGAATGCATAATACCACATTTAATTTACACTACCACCTGTCAATAAGAAATAGACCAAGGCATATCTTCTGAGCTATCCATAGGGAATATTGAATTAAAACTGACCTTCCTATTTTTGTTAAATCTTTGTCCTGAAATGGATTGTTTGTGCCATTTCTTATTCTTGTAACAATCTGTCACTAGAAAGAACTTGAATTTTAATCTAATATTATGTGAGAAATACAATAGAGGATGTTTCTTTTAATCTCCACAGTACCACTATTGCTTGTCTATTTCATTTCTTTTCCATAGGTTAATTATGGCTAAGGTTGTAGTCTTTGTGCAGGTGTAGGATACTTTGGCCGTCTGTGGAAAATGATTTTCCACAAACCATATTGGATACAATATATGGCAAATGGGAAATTTCATTTTTTCTAACATAATAATGAGATAAAAATAATTTTAGCTCAAGTGATGCACTTTAGAGCACATGAACCCATGCTATCATGTGCATAATTTTACCAGACTACTTTTAATCAGTGATTAACTGCTATTTATAACCTAAAAACCATAAAAATAATTCAGATGTTACCTCTAAAAATATAAAATTGAGAAAATAGCTTTCATTGAATATTAGATACTCTAGTAATATAGCGTCAGTTGAGTAAGTTTATTGACAGTTGGAAATGTTACTTATTCTTCTTTACACTTTCCCATCACAGTTTGTAAAATTAATGAGCCAGCTGCCCATATTTTAGAGGTATGAACAAGTTTATCACGGCTCTCCAGTCATGAGGGAACAAGGTCTGAGAGTCAAGGTTGTGCTTACATCTTGGGCAACACTGTCTTCATAGGTACCATGGAGGTCAATGTGGTCAACTCTTTTACAGGTAAAAGGCTGGGGTTTACAAGCAGTCAGGGATTGCAGACACAGTCATGACCAATCCTTGCTCTGACACTGTGTGCACTTGAGCATTCTACTGTATTTTTCTTAGCCTTAGTCATATTGATTTCTTAAAAGTAAAGTAGGCATAATAATACCAAGCACAGATAATGGTGTGCGTCTTAAATGGGATTAACAGACCTGGCGCCAAGGAAGCACTCAGCAAAAGGCAACTAATATTTTACTTATACATTACAAATATTTAAATTCAAATTCTGAAAAATGATGGATTTTCTCTTTTAAGTGTTTTTGAAGGAGCAAGAGGAAGAGGAAGAGAAATTTGGAATTCTTTCAACTTCTGATATTTAGTGAGCCATACATATTTTTTTCTTTCTTCTTCCCTTTCCCTCTCTCCCTCCCTCCCTTCCTTCTTTTCTTCCTTCCTCCCTTCCTCCCTCTCTCCCTCCCTCTCCTTCCTTCCTTCCTTCCTTTCTTTCTTTCTTTCTTTCTTTCTTTCTTTCTTTCTTTCTTTCTTTCTTTCTTTCTTTCTTTCTTCTCTCTCCCCTTTCCTTCTTTCCTTCCTTCTGACCATCCATCTATCCCATTAAATCCACACAATCCAAACGGATAAAGTCCAACATAAATATGAGTAAAAAGGAAGGATCCAGATGGTGGACTGACCCAAATTCATTCAGGAAGTATAGAACCAAACATCAAAAAATAATTGGTACTACTTATGCATTTAAAAATAAAATAAGTTATGAAAAATCACCAAAACAACACCTAAAACATAATATATAAATAGTAAATGTCAGCTTGATATGATTCTCTTAAAAATACTTTTGATAAGGTGAGTTTTTAAATTGAAAATTTAACTCTGTTTAGGGTAAAATATGCCCAACTATAAATAATGGGACAACTGACGACCTCTGTTTTCTTCTCAAAAGAAAATGGATTATCTTAATGTTTCTTTAGATATTTGCTTTGAATGTGCACCTAAATTCAAAGATGAATTTAAATGGTGCAGTAATTTTATAGATGTAAATAAGTAAATGAATAAGTGAAATAATATACTCTAATGACAAATTTTGTCAAGTAAAAGTTGAAACCTTGCAGTACCTAAAACGATACTGAGTAGAAGAGTGCATGCTATCTCCATGTGCTGGGAGCCAGCTGACTTGTGTTTCCACACTGGCTTTGCATCTGACAGATTGCTACCTATATCTCAGTTTCTGATCTGTAGCATGTGAACAAATATATACTTCTTTATCCTTAGGTTTGTTATGAGGATTTAATGATTCTTATTTGTAAAACATTAAAAGCAGCAACTGGTAAATTATGAATGCTATGTTGGTAATGATTAATGAAAGAAATACATTTAAATGTATATTGTATTTTTCTTCAGATGAAACAAAAATCATCTTTTTTCTTTATTACAAAAACCTGTCTCTTCATATTCAAAGAGCAAAAATCATCATTTGACTTTATTTCAAGAAATAAAACATGACCACTTAGAACTCTATATGTAATTTCTCCCTTTTTTAAATTTTTTTATAGTTTATTTATTTTGAGACAGAGACAGAGCATGAGTGGGGGAGGGGCAGAAAGAGAGAGAGAGAGAGAGAGAGACATAGAATCTGAAACAAGCTTCAGGCTATGAGCTGGCAGAACCCATGAACCATGAGATTATGACCTGAGCCGAAGTCGGATGCTTAACTGACTGAGCCTCCCAGGCGCCCCTGTAATTTCTTTTAATATTCATAAAAATTCTGTAAAACATATACTCATATCCCCATTTTATAGATGAGGAATGAGTGACTTATTTGTAAAACATTTTGTTTTAGACAATGCCTAGTCAGTTAAGCATGGTTTCACCTTCACATTATAGTGATTACAGGTGAATTTCTACCCCCAGATTTAGTAATTCTGAGGAGTAAGTTCAGGAAAAGGAGTTTCAGTTCCCTAGGAGAAGTTAATTCCCCTAGTGATCTCCTAAAATAACAGGTGTGATTTTACCCACTACCTACAGTTTCTGTAGTGGCGTCACATGATTTGTTTCAATGTTTTATATCCATGGAAGCTCAAACTATAGTTCCTAGATTATATTCACATAATGGGTATACAAGACAGTTTAGATGTCAGGTATGTATATTAAATCAGTAAGAGGCATACATATATCTATTTTCTATCAATAACAATCAAAGGAGATAAAAATAAAAGATGCCTTCAATTTCCTGGGATCTTTTTCAACCATTGTGAAGTTTTCAGTATCATTTTTTTTTCCTTTTTATAATTTTGAGGAGAGGTTTCCATTTTTACTTTTATATCATTGTATACTGATTTTTTTGTCATATAGTTGAACCTTCTTTCTTCAAACAAAGCACTTCTTTAAGGCAGCATGTGATTTTCATTTTGAGTAGCTACTTTATATATCAGTATTACCTGTAGTAACTTGTAACAGAGACAAAGCCGCACAGAGAAGGAAGTAGACCCTTCTGTTCCCAAGGTGATTCATATTTATTGAAGCTAACTCATTTCTATCCTTATTCACTTTTCTTAAACCTGCCACACAACAAAAGAAGACACACAAACTTTTTTCTTTTTTCTTTAAATGATTAGTAGGATCTTTTCAGCTTCTTAATCACAAAGAAATAACACAACACAAATAAAATGCAAACAGTATGTGTTTCTTGATGAACTTAGCAATATAGGAAAATCAAACACATAGCCTACACATAGAATTCATATTACAGGATAATTTAATTCAGTTTTTCTGAGGCTAATAAGTCAAAATATATTTTTATGTTTTCTACATAGCTTGCAACATGCATTTAAAGAGTTAATGATTTGTAGGGCTGGGTGGGTGACTCA
This sequence comes from Suricata suricatta, assembly GCF_006229205.1. Classification (NCBI taxonomy): domain Eukaryota; kingdom Metazoa; phylum Chordata; class Mammalia; order Carnivora; family Herpestidae; genus Suricata; species Suricata suricatta. The sequence goes on along the minus strand of NC_043705.1, from coordinate 94,669,197 downwards.
GTTGATTAAGCATCTGGCTTTGGCTCAGGTCACGAACTCATTATTAGTGAGTTTGAGCCCTTAGTTAAGCTCTGTGCTGACAGCTCAGAGCCTGGAACCTACTTCGAACTCTGTATCTCCCTATTTCTCTGCCACTCCCCAGTTCACATTCTGTGTCTCTCGTTCTCTCAAAAGTAAATCATAAAACATTAAAAAAATTAAAGAATCAGTGATCTGTAATAAAGGACAGAATAACAACTGTGAATTTAAGCTTCATAAGGCATACTTTCAGTATTAAATTCATTTTCAGGGATTGGACATTGCCTATATATGTGACTATTAGATAAATGAAATGTTTGTGAAAGATAAAATTTGAAAATATAGTATATCAATTTAAGTAAATGTATGCATTCTATGAAATGAAAAGCTCATCATTTTATTAACTTTAAATTTTCAATAATTTTAAACAAATATGTATACATCAGATAAAATTTAGTAGAACCTCTTTTTTATTTATTGTTTATTTTTATTTTTTAAGTTTATTTATGTATTTTCAGAGAATGTGAATAATCTCTAGGACACAGTAGAGAGTCTATAATGGTGTGATGAACAAATGAATAAATAAATGCGTTAAGTCTATGTGTGATTCTCCTTGCTCCCTAAGAAAGCTAGAGCTGGGACGCAAGCCTTTGAATTCTTCATGGCATTGTCTACCTTTTGCCCACTGTTAGTGAGAGATCATCTGGAGAAAAGACATCCTATGTTTTAAGGAAGTAGAAGAGGAAATAAAGTTCTAATCCTGTACCTAGACCTGAAATAGACTCATGTGAAAGCTCTTTGTTGTATAGATTAAATCACTGTAACTTTTTGAACATTTTATTTTTGCATATGCCTAAAAAACTGCTAAAATGTCTAGGTGTTTAGACTTGTATGATCTAACCCAAATTTCATTACATGAAGTAAACCAATAATTTATACTTGCTCAATTAAATCCAATGACAATTAATTTATTATGTCCATAATTATCCTCTTTGTAATTGTTACATAGAAAGAGAATTTCCTTAACAAAATAAAGGACATTTTGAAATCATTTTCTGCAAAGTCAACCCCAGTTTGACAATAGATTTGATTGCTTTTGAATACCTTCTACCGTAATAAAGCCAAATGGATTTTCCATTAATGTGAACTGCTCACATAACACCAGCAGGATAAAATGATGTTTCTAAAGAGAGAGTAAATAATTACTGACTCAATGTCCCCATTTAAGTTAAGAGGTAAAACAATTATGTTTTCCTGCCTCCCTCCTGAGGCCAGTGAATGATCTTTTTGATATGTTTGGAATTACTTGTTGGTAAGGGGAAAAATAGTCCTGAGTATATGAGCTCTCCAACCTTGTTTCATTAAGCACCTCCTGTTTGAAAGAGTGGTTTTGGCAATTTACTTTACCTTCATGAATTGCCAACCTTGAGACCTGGAGAATATAGTTCTGAAACCTCCTCTTTAGTGACATAAAAACATGTAGCTCTATGACGTGTGCTCTTCCTGCCTCAAGACGATGACCTTTCTAGGGGTATTTGAAACATGGCCAGTTCTTTGCTATGTTGGACATTTCAAAATTGGCAAGGATATTAAACAGCTATCCCGATTTTTGTCCTCTTCACTGCCCATAAACAATAGAATTGGCACAAAACTTTATTCTCAAGAAAATGATCCAACAGTGTTTCTTTAGTCCCAATATGCTGTTGCCTTAATAACATGATCACCAAAATATCTTTCTACTTGTTCTATTAATACAAAAGTACAAATTCTCTTTTCAACTACTGAAATTCAGGATAGTTTAGAAACACTGCTATTGAGTGTGTTTTTTTTTTTTTTATGAAAAATAAGTGATTCATGTCTCAACTTGCCCACTTTGGAAATGAGCATGTCCACCCTCTACCCCACATATACTTTGGCATGTTAATAGTCACATTTTCATGCCTATAATGATTCACAGAAAAAATGCAAGATAAGTCTCTCCATATTTATATCTGCCAAGAAAAGAATTTTGTTTATAAAATCTCATCATGGAAACTCAGGGTAAATCCAGCTTCAAACAGAGGATAAGGCTTCCTTCACTACAGGGATTCAGAAGCTGCTACTTCCACATTTACACAAAATAAACTACAGGCAAGTCAGAATTGCAATCCAAGCAGTGACCTCTATCTGAGCCCCCATAAACCAGATAATTCACCTCTGCCCCAAGCTGGCTAGAGACTATGGAGATACGTGATGCTGACTGCATGCAGATCTTCTCAGCAAATCTACTCAGAGCTATGGCTCTCCCCTCTAGAAAGAGAAATGTTCAGTGGAAATATACACAAACCCGCCCTGGATTTCCTGAAAGATCAGTTTGCTTTATAGAACTATATGCTCACATGACAGCTTTTATATGTTGGTGCTCAAATTAAGGTTTCCTGCTAGAGGTTGAATGTTGATATTCATATGTAGTCTGAAGGTATTATGGTAGTTTTCTTTTTTTTTCCTAACAAATTGAAAACATATTTACTGTGTCAAAATATTTCTAAGCAATAGATACTATCTTAATTTTATAATGTACTAGCAGAGATAATTACTTCTAAGCAGCATTTGGATAAGTCAGTAGTGGAATTATGAATAGGATGATAGTTTATTGAAACTTTATATGAAATATGCATACTCGTTCAGCAAATGCATGGTCTAGCCCATAGAAGTAGTGATATTTCAGCATTGTATCAATACTTCTCTTTAATAAAAGATTTTCTTATGTACTAAGCAGTCTATCAGATTTTTTGTGCTTCTTTTGTTTATAAATTTAGAAATGGTTGGCATTTTCTTAAAGGGAAAGCTATAAAATAATTTTGATTTATAATCTATACACAGAAGTAATGTCAATCAGTTTACATATAAAAGGGATTCACTAGACTATGAATTCTTTGGGAGGACTAACCATGTCTTCTTCACAACACTTAGGAAATGTCTACCCCTCTGCTGTTCTGTGTACTGGGGACAGTACCTAAGCATTATATAGTCAGTGAATTTTTGAAGTGCGATTGGAGCGTTATGGTTTATTTTGACTTGTGTCTGAAATTTTATCAGCCTTCAAATTTGGATTCCACGTGATGGTGTTAGAGAGATCCTGCCAATTTGGAAGTCAAGTAAAATGAATAAATATCAGTTGATAAAGTGGACAAATCCTTCACAAATTAAAGTGAGACTGTAACTAAAGCCAGATGAATGAGTATTGGATACACATGTGTATAGCAAAAGCCAGTTGGAACTTAAATTTGAATGTCTTACAACCAGCCTGGCCAGTATGGTCAAAACAAACCATCAATTCAAAACAACCAATGCCAGACTCTGTTAGTTTAAAAAAGATCATGCCTCCCAATAATTTGAAAAACATCTCACTGACAAATTCTACTCTTCTTGGATTTCATTGATTGTTTCCTCAGCTTCATACATGGGCTTATGTAATATAAATATAACTGTATAAATACAATGAATACTATATTTTTCCAATGACAACATTCAGTTGGTACTTGTTAAGCTGTAGCGTTAAGCTGAAATACCACAGAGCTGAATAGTTTTTAATTCACTATAGGAAAAGCTACAGCATGATCTATGGGCCCTAAATTAGAGATGTTTTGAGTGAAATTATTATTCATCTAAAGTCTAACAGTTTGGATACCTAAGGAAATAAGAACAAGATTTTCTATGAACCCTTCAAGCTAATGGCAAAATGTGTGGTTATATCTGTCATATTTGGTCTTAAGAGATTAATATGCTCATTTATAAAACAAAGTAAAGCTGAAAAATAGGAATAACTATATAGATCAGGGTTTGGGGGAAAGACAAAACTGGTGAAGGGAGCAACAGAATTCTATTCAGTAATAGAATCTGTGGAACATTTCCAAAGGATTATTCATCTTCCTAGGTTATTCTCCTTTAAGTATGACTCAGAAATTTTGGTATGGGCCTACAGAGAGATATTTTGAGAAAGTAATCCTATTATTCCTTTTCTCCTTCAACCTAAGTAACAGTTCTTGATCTAGAGGATGATGATGATAATAGTTATAATCACAGTAATAAAATACTGACAACTGATTGATGTAAACAGTACCTCTGATCTTATTTATTCAGATAATTTTTCTATAACATTTTCCAAATTAGCATATCACAAAATAATGTTCCAAGGTATATTGGTAGGACTATCTCTCAAAAATAAAGGGAGATATCATGATAAAGTACTGTATTTAAATCAGCTTTGGTAAAACATGCTAAACAAAATTAACCAGTTTCTTCTGTGTACTGCTTTTAAGAGTCTTTTATATGCAAATGTTATTGTGATTTTAGGCAAAGACATAGTAAACAACTTATACCAAACTTATTTGACCAGAATACATCTTTTTCTACCCCATAGTCTCATTTTATTTAATTTCAGAATAATGTGAATTAAGAGAGTATAGATGTATGTTTATTTAAATTCTATTATTTCAGCATGTGTCCTTAGGTCCAAGAATACAGTCTCTTGCTATCTGAAGTGTGAAAATATGGTTAATATTTTATTTCTCTATAGTGTACACTGTTCTGTAAGACTTCAAAGATGTTTGCCTGTGTTTGAGGATAAAGTTTAAATAATTGAATGTAACAGACAGTTGTACTATTAAAAATTATTTTTTTAAATAGTCTGGAAAAAGGAGGAAGCTAGAGAAAAGAAACAAAGTATTTGATACTTGGAGCAAAAACCACAGTTAGTATATTATTGCAATTTACTGGTCATTCTTTGAGTAGGCTTCCCTGATGCTTGTATTTTTATCTCAGTAATTTTGCATTTATAACTTAGGTAGTGGCACAAAATCAGAAGAGACTGAGAAGGAGGTGAATTACATGGAAAACTAGCATGGAGTATCAGAAGGTCAGAGAGGAAAAAAAACAAAAGTAACAAGTGTCTATGAGAACACAGAACTAGAGATTGATTGCCAGTTACCTTGACTAGAGCATCTCAATGTATTGGGAGGGACATAAACTGATGACAACTTGACAATTTATTACTTTTTATTTTATTTTATTTTGTTTTGTTTTATTTGTTTTATTTTATTTTATTTTTTAGTTTTCTCTTTAAATACCTCTAAATATACACAGTTCAGTAAGAGTATTCGGGCATTGTAGAGGCAGAAGGAAGGAGCCACCAAAGTGTTAAGTACAAGACATTTAGGATTCTAGTTTACTCTGAAAAATATTTTAAAAGTGCAAAATGGACTATATCTTGATCAATATCCCATAACTATTACTTTGTTTATTATATATATTTATATTAAAAATCATTTATAAATGTATATTTACGTATTTGAATATTATACTTTTAACACTTTTGTTGAAACACTTCACTTATAAAGAAGGTGATTCTCATAGGAATTAGCAGTGAATCATGAGTAAAGCAGATAACAGTGAAAAGTAAAGAGAAAGAATGTAGAAGAAGCAACTTTGGAGAGAGTGCTGTTTGAATTGGATTGTAGATGAGCCAGGAAACCTCTCTGTCACTCAGTTTTCTTCACCTACCAAACAGAGATAAGAATAGCACCAAGTTCACAAGTTTTTTATGAAGATTCAGTGTGTTAATACCTATAAAGTCCTTGGAATAGTTTCTGTCTTGTAGTAATTGCTCAATAAATGTTAATTACTATTAAGTGCTATTAAATGTTGTTTTTGTTGCTATTCTTATAACTATTCTGGCATGGGTGATAGATGAACTCAAAAAACAAATATATAAATAACAGAAAGGGATAAGAACAACAAATAATAGTAATGGGACAGAAAATAGAAAACTGGGAGGTGTGTTAGTGAAGGTGATGTGGTCAAATGATTGGAAGGAGAATTATTTTCATAAACATAAAGATTTGAGTAATGTTACATAACAACTCTTAGTATAGATTTATAAATTAATCTGGGTAAAATTTAGACAAAATTAAAAAAAACATAGCTACTATACTTAATGTGTTTACTATTTATATGTTTAAATAATATTCTAATATGCCTACATATAGTTGGTTCAGATAGTGAATAGTAATTTAAATAGGAATTAAAATGTGGAAGAGGTTTTTTTTGTTTTTGTTTTTTTTTTGTTTTTTATTTTATTTTGTTTTGTTTTTTGTATTTGTTTGTTTTTGGGTAACCCACAGAGTTGTTCTTTGTTTGGCTGAGTTTTTCCTTTTTTTAAGTTTAATTTTTTCTTCTTCTTTCTTTTTTTTTTTTACCCAGAGAGAGAGAAAGAGAGAGTGGGGGAGGGGCAGAGGGAGAGGGAGAGAAAGAGAATTCAAAGCAGGCCTTGCATGAACAGTGCAGAGTCCAACATGGGGCTCAAACTCACGATCATGACCAGAGACAACATCCAGAGTCCAACGCTTCGCTGACTGAGCCATATAGGCACCCCCTGGTTAGTTAGTTTGTTTTGTAATATGTTGAAGAGTTTTAAATGAATGTGTTAGATATCCATAAAAGTGTGGAGACATCATGAAACAGGGTGATGTCGAAAAGACTACCAAATGCCGAATTGAAATGAGGCAAGGTTTTATTTACGGCCAGGCCAAACGTGGTCTCCTGGTCTTAAGGAGCAGAGAATGGCCCCAAACAAAGGTGGCTGTGAGATTATATAGACAGAATACATCATTATTTAGTTGACCAATTATAGTCACAGCATTCCATGGTAGCCAACTACATTGTAATACATAGACACTAGTTTTTGGTGGGAACCTATCAATTTAAAGTTCTGTGTTCTTTTAAAATGACCAATGATAGTTAGGCAGTGACTAAGTGAATTTTCTGGAGTCTTGGCCGTGGTCGGATCTTAGTAACCATAGATAAGGGGTGGGGAAGCAGTTTGCAACAAGTTATCTATTACATTCCATAAGTTAACCTATTACATTCCATAAGTTAACATATTACATTCCATAAGCTGACCTATTACAATGATCATTTCACTTTTATTATAATATTAATGAAAATGGAACAGTGAAGTTAGCTAAGCTATATAAGCTGTATGGAATTAAAGCATTCAGTTTGCTAGCTATACACTCATGTAAGGAGCTCACCTTTTTATGTATCAGTAGGTACAAGTGAACAAGATATTTACTATTACACAGTGTAATATGTTCCAGATAGACTCAGACTATGCATTTGTGTTTATGCAAGTCCAAAAGTTCAGTTAAATTCCTCATATTCAGGTGTTTTGTAGCCAAATACACAACAGCAACAACAACAACAACAAAAATCCCCATGTTTTAACAGTGTTGAGGATTGAATTCACTGGTTTTGTTTTCTATACCATCTAGTTGATTACTTTAGTAAAAAATGAATATAGGGGCACCTGGGTGGCTCAATCAGTTAAGCATCTGACTTTGGCTCAGGTCATGATCTTATGGTTTGTGGGTTTGAGCCCCGCGTCAAGCTCTGTGCTGACAGCTCAGAGCCTGGATCCTGTCTTCAGATTCTGTGTCTCCCTTTCTCTGACTCTCCCCTGCTCATGCTGTCTCTTTCTCTCTCTCAAAAAGAAATAAAAACATTAAGCAAATTAAAAAAATATAAATATAGCTAACTTAGATTCATTCTGAAGTCAGTAAATAATATATAAAGCATAACACTTTATTTTTAATATTTAGGAAATGTAAGCATGATAATGATAAACATACTTATCTGTAGGATGGATTAAGAAATCTATCCTGCAAGGAACAGGCTAATAATTACTTAGAAACACAAATGTTAAATCTGAATAAAAGTGTCTCAGCAGGTTAATCTGGAAATGTGTATGTGTAGGTTATTTCTTCTTTTATATAAATAACTGACTTTGATGGTTTTGAGACATAGTTGTGTAATAATTACATGTCTATGATGGTTAAAAGCATGAGTAAAACAAAATTTATGCAAGCAGTGGCACTCCCCCAACCCCGGAGTAAATTGGAGATTCTGTCAGGTCTGATTGCTTCAGAGAACAAAAGGTAAAAGCAAAAGCAGACTCCACAAATCACTTATACTCAGACAAAATTGATAAATATTACTAAAATAATCTTGTAATTTTCATGATTTAGAAATAATCAATGCGTACATGCCTGCTTTACTTATTAGCTAGTATTGATTGATACCTTAATAAAATCTAAGAGTTATCAATAGATAAAATTTAACACTGCCATGTAACATTTTGCTACAAAGAATTTTAATAAGTAATCCCTGACTTCAAGGAGTTACAGTTAAATTAAAATAAAACTGTAGTCCTCAGTATTACATGAAAGCTATTTACAGATTCAGTGCAATTCTCACCAAAATTTCAATGGCATTTTTCACAAAAATGGAATCCACAATCCTAAAATATGTATAGGACTAGAAAAGATATCCAAAGAAACCTTGAAAAAGAACAAAACTTGAGACATCATGGTACCTACTTTCAAATTAAATTACAAAGCTACAGCAATCATAACAGTATGGCATTGGTATAAAAAAATGGGAGGGGGCACATAGTTCAATGGAACAGAATAGAGAGTTCAGAAATAAACCCATTAATGACAAAGGAACAAAAATGTAAATGGGGAAAGGACAGTCCTTTCAATAAATAGTGGTGGAAAAACTGGACTGATGACTCAGTCATCATCTTTCACCATACGCAAATATTAACTCAACGGATTCAAGATTGAACATAAGACCCATAAAACATAGGTGGTAAGCTTTTTGACAGAGGTCTTAGTGATGATTTTTTTTTTAATCTGACATCAAAAGCAAAAACAATTGAAAGCAAAAATAAACAAGTGGACTACATCAAACTAAAAAGCTTCTGCACAGCAAAGGAAACAAACAAAATGACAACCTACTGAATGGGAGAAAATATTTGCAAATCATACAACAGGTAAAAAGCTAGTATCCAGGGGTGCCTGGGTAGCTCAGTTGGTTAAACATCTTACTCTCGATTTTAGTTCACGTCTTGATCTCACAGTTTTGTAGTTTGGAGTTCCATGTCAGGCTCTGTGCACTGACTCCAGGGAGTCTTCTGGGGAATCTCCCTCTCCTCTCTCTATGACCCCCCCTCTGCTCTTTCTTTCTCTCTCAAATTCTCTCTCTCTCGCTCTGTTCTTAGGCACAAGAACAGATTCTCAACATCACTAATCATCAGGGGAGTGCAAATCAGAATCACAATTGCAATAGCACAACACACCTGTTAGAATGTCTATTGTCAGAAAGAAAAGAAAAAACAAGTGTTGCCAAGGATATGGAAAAAAGGAAATCCTAATGCACTGTTTGTGGGAATATAAATTGGTGCTGTCACTGTAATTCATCAAAAAATTAAAATAGAACTACCATATGATCCAGTTTTAACATCTAGATGTTTATCTGAAGAGAATGAAAATACTAACTTGGAAAGATATGTGCACCCCTGCAGGATTATTTATAGTAGTGTAGATATGGAAACAATCTAAGTGTCCCCCAATAGGTGAATGGACAAAGAAATTGAAATATATATATATATATAGTATTATTCAGCCCTTATAAAGAATGAATTCTTACAATTTGCAACAACATGGATGGACCTTGAGAGCATTATCCTAAGTGAACTGTGTAAGAAAGACAGATAACCATATGATTTCTCATATATGTGGAAACTTAAAAAAAATTCATATATACAGGGAACAGATTAGTGGCTCCCAGAGTTGGGAGTGGGAGAAATGAGTGAAGGCGGTCAAATGGTAAAAAAGTTCATATGAATGAATGTCTAGATTGCCTAAAATAAAGTACAGTTTTAATCTTCAAAATCACATTAATATTTTTAGGAGAACAGGATACGACATTAGGCTAATTAAAAGCTAATTATCATGATTGAATGCTTCAGAAACTATAGCAACAGTGTTTTAGAAATGGAAGGTACAGTGTCCGTACACATATGTATATGGAAATAAACTTATGGTTTTTTTTTTTAACATTTCTGATACTTAAGAGTTGAAACCCAAAGACATAGAATATGGTATTTTGGAGTCTGTTAAAAATATCCCCCTTATATTTTGATTATTAAATAAACTCAGGCAGAGATATAATCATGTTTAATTTTTCTGAAGGAAGAAAATACCTCTAATAATGTGATGTGACCCAAATTTCAATGTTTTCACTATTTTATGAAAAATCATTAATGTTTTCTATTAATGAAAATGCCACCCAGTGTGTTTTTGGAAGCAGAAAAAAATGTTTATTAGGCTATGTTTCTTTTCTTATATAAACTTGCTACCTGTGAACATATTCTAACATTATATTCCAGTAATGGAACCTGTATGACAGCACATTAGAAAAAAACATGTGCAATCTTAGGTCAATGAAAGCGAAATAAAAATCTGCTTGATTCTTTGCCAAAGTATAGTCTCTTATTTATCAGTGGATCCCTCTTGTCATTTTAAGTTTGTATGGAACTAATTCTTTTTTTTTTCAGTTTATTTATTCAGAAAGAACACAAGCAGAGGAGGGGCAGAGAGAAAAGGAGAGAGAAAAATCCCAAGCAGGCTCCATGCTTGTCAGTGCAGAGCCTGACTCAAAGCTCAAACTCATGAACTATGAGATCATGACCTGAGCTGAAACCAAGAGTCAGGTGCTTAACTGACTGAACCACCCAGGTGCCCCTGGAGCCAGTTCTTAGTGTATAACTTGACAAGATCAAGTAATGGGTCTAAAACCTAATAGAAGCCTCAATTCATGTTCTAAAATAATCAAGAAAATAAGTAGGAAGAAAGAGTATTCATTTAAAATTGAAGCATCCAAATATGGAGGCAGTAAGAAGTGTATGCTAAATACGCTCAAGCCAAGAGAGAGCAGAGAAGAGACACAAGAATGGAGCTGAGTAGAGGTTTTCAAAAAAAAAAGAGCTTCCAGGGGTGCCTGGGTGGCTCAGTCTGTTGAGCTTCTGACTTCAGCTCAGCTCATGTTCTCACAGTTCCTGAGTTCGAGCCCCGTGTCGGGCTCTGTGCTGACAGCTAGCTCAGAGCCTGGAGCCTGCTTAGGATTCTGTGTCTCCCTCTCTCTTTGACCTCCCTGCTCACACTGTCTTTCTCTCTCTCTGTGAAAAATAAATAAAACATTAGAAATAATTTTTTTAAAGAGCTTCTGTAAATTGCTAAATATTAGTTGCCTTTTAAAACAGGAAACCATCTGAGTTCACATGGGATTTGAGATTCACTAAATACTATTCCAAGGGGAAAAATAAATTTAAAAGTATGAAGATAGCAATAAGGCTAGATTTTCGCATAAAGGATAGCATACTGATTAGAGTTGCTGCTAAGGGGCATTGTAGAGAAGAGAAATATGAATCAGTTTGAAGAACTCAAATAATGTAAATAATAGTGAAAATAAAGGAGTACACCTTGATGATATTAAGTCATTTACCTCTCAGACTTTAGTTGAAAATCTCTTCTGATATTTTCTTGACATTTATGCACTGAAATTGATCTATGGGTTTTGTTGTTGTTGTTGTTGTTGTTATTGTTATTTGGTATTGTGTGATCTATGGTTTTTGTAAAGGGAGAGTTATACTTTTCCTGTTTAGCCCAAGAAATAGAATCTCTGGTTGGAAGTGATGGAATAGTTGCAGAAAGGCAACCACAGTATTTAAAACATTAGTATTCAAAGCTAAACTTGGATGACCTATTTTTTCTTCAGAGTTCCCTTTTTCTGGAAGAGTTCTGTCAATAACTGTACATTTTCAGAGATGTACTCCAAAAGGTTCTCATATTGCACAATATATGTAAATAAATAAAAAAACCCAGAAATATATAATACTTGTGTACGATAAAGCTATTTGGATGTAGTTTTCTGTATTGAATGTAAAGAGATTTATTTATTTTTTATTTCCATAGCAAGAATTCTGAATCACTATGCTATTGAGATAGACTATGATTTCAGTTTATTAATTAACAGTGAAATTCGTTTAGATTAGTTTAGTTGCAACAACTCAAATAGCATCCAAAATAAAATAAGATTAAAAAAAAAGTTGGTTCATGGACTTGCAAGTTCCAAGGTGAGAGATGACTCAGGGAATTCGTGAACTCTAATGATGCTATTAGTTTCTGTTTTTCTTCTTTTCCTTCCCAACTCCTGTCAAAATCCATATTGCTCTTGTTTTATTTTTTTGTGCATGTATTTTTGTTTGTTTGTTTTCCTTTTGACGAATTGTTTGTTTGTTTTAGTCATATTTTACTTAGACTGGTCAGAGGAAGGAGTTCACATCTTTAGAGTTGATAATCTAAGAGGAAAGAGAAAAGTTCTCTTTCCCTTTATTCAAACATAATATCCTAAGGGGAGAATGAAACTTGTCCTGGAATGGATCAAAAAACCAACCCAAAAATAATCAGTGTGGCCCAATAGATGAAGTACTATGATTGATCTTGTCTCTGTCACATGTTAACCACATGAAGGGGAGACTGAGGCTCTGGAGGAGAAGGTGGGATGGTGACTGGTCATTGCTGCAGGACTGCAAATATTGTGGGGAAGGACCATTCCCCAAGAAAGTAAGATAACCACTATTCGAGTTATTGAACAAGGATTCTATCTGGATCAGAACAATGTATGTTTATTGCTGTAGCTATCCGTCTTATCTATCTCTCTGTCTCTCTATGATCTATCAATCAATCTATCTATAGATTTATTTCTATGGAGAAATTTACTAGAAAATGTAGTGGGAAATTAACTAGAAAGATTATTAACTAGTGAAAATTATTTTCTGAGAGGTCTAAGTCCCAAGAATGCAGAAATAGTAGATGTAATGAGTAACTGCTACCTCTAATATTCATGCAGGAGTATCTAAGGATGAGCCAAGTTGGAGGAGTTCCATATTCTCCCCAAAACTGAGATTTAAACCTTGTTGCAAGGGATGTCTGTCTCCTCCTTTTAGTGGTGGAAATAGTTGCTGAGGTGTTATAGGCCAGGAATGGCAACAAGAAACCCCACACTAGCGTACTTGAGGTACTTTTCCACTGCTGGTGACACTAATATTGAAGACTCACCAGGATACTGGTGAAACTTACTTGGAAGCATCCCTTTAGACTATGATTAAAACTTACTGGGAAACTTCCACTAGGGTGCTGGAGAAAGTCACGAGATGTTGGACACCTCTGAATCTCCTGTATACCTTCATTTTTTGGTAAGAAAGCAACATCTAAAGTGGAAGAAAGCAAGTACCTCACCAGCAAGAGAAGTCCCTTCATTTTGCCATACTCTGTTGGTCTAACATTGTGCCAGCTGGTAAAGGAGGAATGTTTACAATATCTAGCTTCAGGTGCACAGACTTGTATAAAGAAGGATAGAGTTGGATGGGGCCCCTGGGTGACTCAGTCGGCTAAGCGTCAGTCTTCAGCTCAGGTCATGGTCTCATGGTTAGTGGGTTTGAGCCCCACGTCAGTCTCTATGCTGACAGCTAGCTCAGAGCCTGGAGCCTGCTTCAGATTCTGTATCTCCCTCTCTCTGACCCTCTCCTGCTCGCACTGTCTCTCAAAAATAAATAAAAAACATAAAATTTTTTAAAAAAAGAATAGAGTTGGAGCTAAGAGGCAGTAAGTTGATAATTGGTACATTTTTTCCATGATCAATCTACTTCCCTAGTATGATCAAATAACATGGAAAGCTGAATCACACCTGAAAAACAGTTAACTAATTTGCCTTAAAACCTCACTGTCATAGACCAAAAAAATACTCAATTCCCATGAAATATTACCACTATTACTACCACTATTTCTAATAATAGTAACAGTTTCTGTTTTTAATATATGCCAGGTTTTTGAGCAAATGATTTATATGCATTATTTTATTTAATATTCAAAACAGCTTTATGGGCAGCTATAGTTATTAATATTAGTAAACTTAGATATAAAGGGCTTGAGGTCAAGGAGTCAAATAACCATAAAATGTAGGACTGTCCATGTACTACAAATGCCTACAATGTAAATAGTTTTTCATAAGAACCACTAGATTCCTTATTAAGCATGGAATCAGAAATATGGAACATGATGACCTACATGTTAGGTAGAATCTGATGAGAAGGCTTAGGCAGTTATTTCATCCCATGTATAATGAATGCTTTTGTAGGAATAGTATGGAGCAAAACACAGCAGTTGTCACAAAATAAATGCCTACTGGAGCCAAGCTGACAATGCTGAACATTGGAATTATACTGTAATAAATTGTTAGCCATTCCTGGAGACTGGAGAGCGTGTGCCACTATCTGAAGGAGCAATTGCTCCTCAGTCTCCTTGAATGATGACACAGGAAAATAAAACCAAATCATCCTGAGTTTTCAGGAGAGGTTAAAAAACTGTTTATGTGAAAAGTAAAAGCAGGTTTTAAAAGACAGTAAGTGGAGGCACCTTGGTGGCTGAACCAGTTGAGCATCCGACTTCTGCTCAGGTCATGTTCTCATGCTTCGAGAATTCTAACCTCATATCAGCTCAGTGCTGTCAGCACAGAGCCCGCTTTAGGTCTTCTGTTCCCCTCTCTCTGCCCCTCCCCGGCTTGTGCTCTCTCAAAAATAAAGAAAAACATTAATAAAAGACACCATGCAGACCAAATAAGACCTGCCAGCAGTATCTTGTAGTCCACCAGTTTGATTCCTCTGTTCCTTAGTCATCTCAGGATAGAAAACATATTGTCACTGAGAGAAGACACACAGAGGATCTGACGTTGGAGACTTCCTGCTGTCTTGATAATGATTGGATGGGCACTGTCAGTGTTTGTCTCTGGGAATCCTCTTAACTTTCCAACCTTCCTTATGAGTGCCATGTTGTTTGATTTAATAATCCATTCCATTAGAACATAGAGGACTCTGGCTGGCTTGGAAATGATTCTGTTTTCTAGTGGCTTTGTGAAACTTTGCACTGATTCATTTGATTGTTCTTTCATTTTGGCTTCCTCATTTTTTCATTGTGAAAACTTTAAATATAAAATGTTTGAAAACTAGAACAACCCCCATATATTTGTTATCCAGGTTTTGGTCTCATTAGCTTTGTGTATATCTTTGCTCACTATTACTGAATATTTTAACATAAATTCCAGACATTATGATACTTAAGCCTTGTATATTCCAGTATATCTCTAAAAAAATAATTGTTTCTTATAAAAGTCATTAGCCCAATTACCAAAGTTAGTATTTCATTAATTCCAGAATTCATGTTCTGCTTTTGTCTCTTTGCTTCCTTGTAGTGTTATTTCCTATGTTTTTTTTCCCCTCCTAGTTCTTGGTAATGGTTGTTATTGCTAGAAACTTGGTTGGTTTATGTTTTAGTAGGAATGCTTCAAGGAGGTTCTGGGTGCGGGTGGGCTTTTTGAAAGAATTACGATTGCTCTCCTCCCTGGATTGTGGCACAGCAGTTCAGGGGATCCCTAAATTGTCAACAACCATTTTACTCTCTTACAACCCTGAGGATGTCTTATTTGAAATGACAAGCAAACAAAGCAAATGTGCAGTGGATAGTTTGCCTTTGATCTTTCCTTCCTTCGTGTCTGTGACCATCAGTCATCCAGTGCTTTTTCAATGTCCTCTTCTAAGACTTACTCCCATGCTCCCTCCTGAAATGTTTGAAAATTGTCCTTCTCCATCCCCAAATAGCAGATGCCTCAGGAGTACATGTATTAAAGGAGTGCATCTAGAAGGGAATATAATTAAAAATGACTACCTCTCTCAAAACAAATCAACACCTACTCATCCCCTTTATGGAGAGTCACTTCTTTTATATTTGCTAATATTTAGGAAAGCAGTATTACAAGATCATTTATTTTCATTGAAATGTCCTCTGCTGAAGAGAAAAATCTTCGGAGATTGTTCTGCATGTTTTAACAGCTGAGTAGATACTAAAGGATTGCAATAGTTTGCAATGAGGGTACTACTGTTACCCTTCAATTACAGTGGAGGAGTCTTATCCTAACTATTCCTTTCGGAGACCATCTTATTTTTCTAACATTATTAGGTTAAAACAGCATTGTCCTTGCCTTTGTTGTAGGTTACATTACAGTAGTATTCTGTTACTGACAAAGAAGAGCAGAATGTATGTTTTTTCTCCCTTATTCTTAAGATTCTCCCTACATTGTATTCATCTTAGCTTACTTCTTCATATCTGTTATTCATCAAAACAAAGAAACATAATAACTTCAACCTAAGAATGATAATACACCTGCTTTAGCAACTTATTTTAGACCATTATCTCAAATGGATAAATATCACCATATTTTTCCTAATTGTTCCCAACTATCCATCTTTTGATTCCTGAATTACTAATTGAATACCATTCTAAACCCTATATTTAATCAAAGACCTCATTCTTTCTCTGGCATCTTCTTGGGACTATCTATTCTTTCTGTTAATCTGTGTGTATACTGTTTTAACGTCAAATTCTTAATGTGCATGCAAAAGTCTGAATATAATAAAAATGCATTTATTAGAGTTGGATCACAGTCTAATTGTTTGCAACTGAATCATATTTACATTTGGTCACAGTTGATTGGAAAAACAATTCAGGTGTTATTCTGGTGTGTGTGAATGTTTGTGTGGGGTGTGTGTGTGTGTGTGTGTATATGTGTACACAGCCATTCACTTATGTGTATAGTCATTGATGTAGTTATTTCTGGTTTTGAAGATTTAATAAAATAATCCCTTCTATACTATTATAGAATCCACAAATCAGGTTTTTTAAAAATGGTACTACTCCTCTCGCCCTTTTTTAGCCACCTGCCTCTGTGTTTACATTTTTTAGTACATATATGATGAGTTAGAAAAAGTGATTAGGAGTTTCTGTAGTTCCTTGAGGTACAAAAGAAAAGGAGGCTCTGATATAAGGAAGAAAGTAAATCAGAGAAAGACACATTGGTAATGAAGACATAAAATAAGACAGTGACTTGTATATAAAAATCTGAATGAAAAACGAGTGAATTGATGATTGAATTTTACTAAAATTATGTCCGTTCCACATGTAAGTAATATTCTTAATTTTAAAAATGATCTAGAAGACTTTTAAAATAAAAGTTTTAGGGAATAAACTTATGTTATGACTCAGGCTGTGTTTAATACTCCTTTTTCAATGTCAGCCACGTAAAAACTATGTGGGATGTTTAGGTCCAAAACTGTTTTGTTTTGTTTTGTTTTTTAACATTTTTATTCTTACAGAATACTCTTGCTACACCTAGCTCACGTTCATAAATTCCGATGATTATTCCAAGTTTGCAATTTAGGACAGAACCAAATCCCAACTGTTTCCTGTCTACCATGGGTTAAGACAATTAGTAACAACTTAGAGTAATGAAATGAGACACTACTCAGGATAAATGGGTGTCTTTGGTTTGCATGATAAGCTGTGACTCTGTGATTGAGTATGAAAGTTTATGTGCCAGACAGAGAGCATTGTCACCTTGATTTTTTTTCCTGTTTTGAAGTCTGTCCTAGACCAGTTCAACTGTTAAATTTCAATTAAACTAAATTTGGTCAAACACACACACACACACACACACACACACACACACACACACAAGAAGAGGTTGGAAATGTAAGTATATTTCTTTTATCTAGCCTGAGCTGTTGGCAAAGCAAACTGGCTTTTCCATACTTGGCATTTATTAATAATATTTTGAATACTATTGCGCTTTTTAAGCTGAGTGTGGTGGAATTCTCTTGTGGGATTATTAAATGAGTCGATTTGCATTCTAATGAGAACAAATGTTTGGGATTGCATTGTTAAAATGCTAAAACGGTGTGTGTATAATTATTTTGCAGCTTAGATTCGCAGAACTCATTTCCCCAAACTCCTTTTCTTAAATAACTAAAGAGTCAGAGCCTACTGACGGCTGGAGGGGAGGTGATTAGGGTAATTTAAACTGTTCACAAATGACTTTGCTATGGAATGAAAGCATTTCTTTGGCTTTGCCGGGGCTCCTTTCATTATCTTTAAGCGGCCGCAGTGTTGAGTCCCTTAAGAAGTCTCACCAAGCTCTCTTTCCTTGTACAGTTTCTCATTTGTATTGATTAATCATTTTGTAATTCCATTCTAGGTTGACTTGCTCATCTTTAAGGCATTCGCTGCTTTTTCTTTGCTTGTCTATCCTGTAACGGTTATGTCGTCTGTTCTAATACCTTAGCTTTATCACTGCAAGTCAAGCTTTAAAACATTAATCCCTTCATGCTTTAATTTCATATTCTATTACCAGAATGAATGCAAATACTGTTTCCTTTTTCTCCTTTTTAATCATCTTCACTACAGCTTTTGCATATGGGGCAATAGTAAAGTAAGCTTTCATTATTTAGAGTGTATCTCCTTTTTTTTAGTAGTTTTTCAACTCCCTTTCTTTCATTAGGTTTAAACTCTGTTGACAAAATACAAATGTTTACTGCAAATATTTAAAGCCTCAGAACTTAAATTGTTTTTTCCAATTTTTAATAAAATATGCATATTATAGATTAACAGTCTTAAACTACTAATAGTAACAATTGAAATGTTTTATTGTCACATTTCCATGTATTTTGATTATTAGCCTTGACCTGAGGAGTTCATTCTGATGACAAAGTTTTGGAAAAATGATAAGTTTAGGTCCCTTACATCATACAGCTTGAAGTTGAGAAAGAAATTAGTGGAGATATAGTTCACCCTACTCTTTTTGTAGATAATGATTATGAATTTAGAAAATTTAAGTGATTTTACTATTGGCACAAATAATTATTTCATGCATGTTTATTAAAAAAGAATATATCTGAGTCTTGTTTGTAAGTTTATATTGTGATGGCTAAAATATACTTTATAATTATTGCAAAAATACATATTTTTATAAATACATACATAAGACAAGTATACTTATATTGACAAAGATAGTACTTTGAAAAACACAAATGTGTGAAAGTCATTCAGTAAAACTTTATTTTATGACTGTTAGTAATTAATACAATGGGAGCAGGTGGCTTTAGTTAAAGCAAATGTTACAAATCGATAATATTCAAATATGAATAAAATACCAATTAACTAATCTGCTGATGGCTATTCCTTGCTTGGGACATTAATTAAAAGCTCATGATAATTGATGTCAAGATATTTTGTAATCTAAAATTGTTACTTTTGTTCAAAGTCAATCTTTGATGATTTCAACTCAATAACTTAATTTTTTTAGAATATAGCATGTTTTACAATAGTAATATAGTTACAAAAATGGAGAAGTTAAATAACACTAATTTAGCTGCTCCTAAAGATTTACACTGAGAGATCAGTTAGGACTGTTTGTTTGCAGCAGGTAGCCAGAATCATGACACAGACAAATTTAAGCAAAAAAGTGGAAGCTTTTTAGCCCAAATAAATGAAAAGTCCAGAGCTGGGATTAGCTTCAGTTTATTGGTTTACAAAGGTTATGTGAATAACATATACATAAATATTATATAATCGATACTGGTTTGATCTAGGTTAGTGATCTCAGCCAAAGACAGCCTGCTTCGGTCAGTAGATACTGAGAAGGACAGAGAATGAATGCTAGCAAGGAAGCTGCAAAATAGCTATTGTATAGAATTATTGGCCAAAGTTTCTAGATTGTAATATACTTTCCAAATTATCACGCTGAACATAGCTGTAAAAACAATGGGCTCCACTTCCTCACGTCCTCTGTTTCTTTAACATTCTTGGGATTCATAGAGTATGTGAAGGAAAGAGGACCTGAAAAAATGAATTGATAGGAATGTAATTATTCCATATTAATTTCATTTTATTTTCAGATTTAAGATACATGGTAGGTATTTGCATCACACACAGACCTTCTCTTGTATACAGAAAAATTACAAACTTTGTTCTCTACAACTTTGAATCCTTTAATCTTTCTGTGGATGAATAGCTCCCTCCTTCTGCCCCCCAAAGCCTTAGTCTGTCATGACCTTTCATACCTGTTTTGTCTTTAGAAACAGCTTTGTAAATGTCACAAGCTTAGGATTCTTTTCAGGGGCTTTCGATTTCAGCTCTATAACCACTGAGTAATCAAATTCAGGTTGGTTGTGGTTCATGATATTTATTGACTGCTAGTTTGGCTTTAGGACCCTAATGCCATGGGTTGAAGTGCCATATTGTCCTATTATCAAAGAAAAGTCAAAGGCTGTGGATCTTGTTAGTTTCTTTTGTTGTTGTCATTTTCTATCTATCAATCTATCTATCTATCTATCTATCTATCTATCTATCTATCTATTTAAAATTTCCCAACTTACCTGCAATCTTAATAGTTTTAATTGTATGATTTTTCTTCTGTTGATATGCAAGAAAACCAAAAGAAACATAGGCTTTGACCAATTTGCACCAGGAGAATATCATCCAAAGATTGAACTAAAAAATGATGATCAAAACTATGTCTTCAAATGAAATAGACAGGAGGGAAAAGTCACTAGGTATTTACACAGGCATAAGAGAGTTCTTACCTTAGAGAGGTCGTAAGCAAAGCCACGACTAAAAATCGACGGACCACTGACATTAGTGTTTCAGAAGGGCTTAGAAAAATTACTATTCTTACAAGCACTAAGCTAATTTTTGAAATACAATAAATTAAGATGTAATTTTAAAAGTAGTGATAATCCAGGCAATTGTATTAAATATACTAAAA
Source organism: Suricata suricatta (assembly GCF_006229205.1). Taxonomy (NCBI): domain Eukaryota; kingdom Metazoa; phylum Chordata; class Mammalia; order Carnivora; family Herpestidae; genus Suricata; species Suricata suricatta. Next base: position 94,648,587 of record NC_043705.1, on the reverse strand, counting down.
ACTCCATGGTGAGAAGTTTTACTCAAAAGCCAGAGTCTGTTCATATTTGGCAAAAATCATGATGAAACTAGAGCAAACAGTATTGGAATTGATTAAGCAGCTCACCCATTGTATGATTGCAATGAAATGTGTTGCCCTGAACCTGTGTTGTTGGTGCTTTCTAACTGAGCAGGTGTGCTATTCAAAAGTTGTTCATTAAGTGTATTTCATAGTGTGTGTGTGTGTGTGTGTGTGTGAGTGTGTGTGTGTATATTTGAATCCATATTTCAGATTTGCCAAATGGCTCTTGATATTTTTGTGTTTAAAAATAAACATAAATTTCCTGGAAAACATGTGAATCATGTGCTATTTAGAGGAAATTTTAAATTTGTTATTTTTACACCTAAAAAATAAAGAAGCTTGTCTTAAGAGAACTCATATCTTTATTTTTCTTAGCTTTTGGGACTTTAAAAATGTGTAAGTTTGCCAAAACAGGACTGATAAATTTACGAAAATATTTAAGTGAATTCAGAACTATGATTATATTGATTTGCAATGGGTATTTGTCTTGGCAAAGCTTATTCTTCCAGTTGTAATAAATCCAGTTACTCAAAAGGACATTTATTATGCTTTTCTCTATTTAAAAATTTCTCTTTGCTTCTTTCTATCCAGGATTAAAATGCTTAGTAACACTATAAAGGTATTTAGCTAGCTTTAGGAATCCCCTACTAGTCTGTAAGGCATGGGCAAATAAAGCTTCAATGTAGACAAGCAAATTAATATACTTAGGAAAAATTAATCCCAAGTGGTTTTATAAGTTACTGGACTCAAAACTATAAATTATGAGCTATGAGGGGATTTTGAAAGCTTTTGTGAACCATTGGCACAGTGTTCCACTTTAGTCAAAGGCAACAAAATTAGGCAGCTTATTGAAAACAAAACAAATAACATAACCACATATTCTTTGCTTTTTTTTGTGATTTACAAGTTAGAAAATGCTTTGACATACATTTTTATATTGTGCTTGCAAAATCCTTTTGTGGCAGGAAATTTGTGAATACTTATCTTTGTTTTATAAATTAAGAATCACAGCTACAATGAGATTAAGTTACTACCTGAAGCCATACAGATTGCCCCAGATAGATCTAAGACTTTAGCACACGTGTATCTGTGTTATTTCTAGCATACTGAACTGTTTTCAAGATCATTACCATCATGGCAGATCGAATAAAAGCTCAGAAGGTCTAAAGAAAGAGTACAATATAAAGATCAGCGAATTAACAGAGGGTATAGTTAAAGTCTAATATATGTCTTACTCAAGTGATAGATACTAAACACTAAATTAAGTGTATGGTATAAATTTTTAAAAAAGGATAAGTAAATAAGGATGTCACCTTATCTTTAGATAACTCACATGTAATAAATAGTGAAGAAAATGCACATGAAAGAGAAGAAAACATTCAAGAGGTTTGGGTATAAAATTTGGGGGATAGGACCTTGAGGAAGATAAGTTGATTGCAAACAGAGTCAGGCTATTGAATATAGTAGTCACACTTGATTATTGAATACTTGAAATGTGGCTAGATTAATTGAGATGTACTGTAAGTGTGAAATATATAAAGATTTTGAAGTCAGTGTGAAATATAAAGTATTCTGTTAATTTGATATTATACATTTTTGAAATACTAGTATTTTGGATATGTTGCGTTAAATGGAATATTCCTTAATGTCAACTGCATCCTCTTTATAAAATTCTTTAAAACATAGCTCCTAGAAAATTTAAAATTACACCTATTGCTCATATTATAATCATACGGGACAGGAACTGATATAGAATATTCATAGCCCCCCCACAGTTAGTGGGAAGGACGAGAGGAGGAGCAGATGTGGTAAGAGGAGAAAGGCAAGGAATCAATAGAAAACTCTTTGATGATACCTTCCATAGCTCCACATCTTCAGTTTAGACTATTAACCACAAATCTTTCTTGTGAACATGTTTGTGAAAAGGATTAGTTTTGCATTTTAGACAAAGGGGGTTAACTATTCAGTATCACATAAAGAAGTAAGAACCTATGGCTGAGGGGGCTAGAAGAGTATAACCTAATCTCTGTCCACATCTTGAATTAGTTAAATTAAAAGGAAGAGTTTTGGACATCATCCCATTATAAAATAAAAATTTAGTTGATTGAAAAATTACAGAACCACTCACTAGCCTCTGGGCTAAAAATATTTTCTCAAGAAATATAAATAATACTTTAAATACCAGATTAATGAATATATTCAATAACATATATACTTACCAAGTGTTTTATGTATTAGTGAAAACAGGAATGAACTCCATATCAGTGTTATCATGGCAGCTGACTCAAGATCTACATCACATAGATGAGCACTGAATGAACACAAATCTAAATGAAGTGATAGTGAAATAGAGAAAATCAGACTCATGGATCTCTTACTAGAAATAAAGAGAAAGTAGCTAGTACTATGAGGACTAATGGAGAAGGAAAAAATTTCCATCTGGAGATACGATGGAACTTCATAAAGAAGATAGCATTTAAATGATCCTTAAGGAAGGACTTGCCTATAAGTATGTATACATTTTTGAGGATTATGGTTATGATTATGAAGATATGATTAACGAAGTTAACATAGAAGAGAAACTTTAATAGGAATGAATAGTTTAAGTTGATCAGAGTGAAGAGATTTTAAATTAGGGTTCAATGTGAGGAAAATAAATTTGGGGCATATCTTAGAAGGCCTACACTAGTAAGACCACAAATTTCAAAGAAGGAGATAGGAACATATAGCAGAGAAAGAATCATATAGCAGCAATGTTAAAAACATAATAAATAATAATGGCAATAATAATAAGTCAACAATGTGAGCTTGTTTTGTGACTCCTGGATTAATTTAATGGAAGTTAGAGTAATAGCAAAACAACAAAAGCTGACTTAATCAACTAACGTTTCACCTAATTTTAGGCAATTCCAGAAGAATTACATTGAGAATGCAGCATTTGTTATTAGTTTCTCAGATATTTTTGTTCTTCTTAATTGGTCTAATGCATGAAGAATCATTCCTTCACTCCTAGACGTGGTTGAGATATTGTACCACAAATCCTAAGGTCTTGCTTCTTGTATTGTCCCTGGGGAAAAAGATGGAACAACCTAGAAATGGAAAGGCCAGTGGGAAAAGGAGACCAAATGTGTTCACGCAGATACATTTTTCTTCCATTGTTCCCTCTGTGTACAGTATCCAGGTGTAGTTCTCCACACTGAATGTTCCACTGAAATCCCGCAGGACGGCAAACATAATTATTTGCTGTGTGCCTTTTTGCATCTCTTTGCAACTCATTGGAAAGCAGTAGACATCACAGTAACATATTTCATTCCTTTATTTGCCTCAGTCTCCTCACTCAGGGCTTAAGTTTAAAAAAAAAAACTATCAGCATTTTAAATTTTGTGTCAGTGTGTTAATTTTTTTAAAGAAGAAATAGGCTAAGGAAGACAGACATATTGACAAATGTGATTAATTACAAAGGAGAACAGCAACACTAACATTTTTTAAGTGCTGTCTATGCTCCAGAAATTTGTTTTTAGTACTTTTTACGGATTATCTTTGGCAATATTCATAGCAACTCCATTATTTCCATGAGGAAATAGGAGTTCAAAAATGGTAAATATATCATTCAAGGTTAAATAAATGGTAACGGAGAGAACAAAGGCTCAGAGAGTTTAGATAAGTTCTTTAAGGTCATCGAGGTGGCAGAAGAAATAAAAGCTCAGAGAGATGAAATAACCAGTTTCATCCAAACCCATTCATGGGGGCAGAAAAGAGTTTCACAGTCAGACATGACGAACTTCATAGACTGAGATCTCAACTGCTCTGTCTCACTCCCTCTTCCATAGAAAAGAAGGAAGAAAGGAAGATAAAGAAGTCTTTAAAAACAAACAAACAAACGACTAAAATGATCAGGATGTCTCTGAAGAATAAAATACAACTTCAGGAGACAAAGGAGCTTTAAAATATGTTTTCTTATGAAAAAGATATGTCAGACTTGGTCTGTATAACTCCAATAGCAAAAGAAAATAACCCATTTTGACTCATTATATGGAAAAAGCTTTCTGAAAATTGGAACTGCTTGAAGAAGCCAAAGGTGGATGCCCGGGTGGCTCAATCGGTTAGGCGTCGGGCTTCAGCTCAGGTCATGATCTCAAGGTTCGTTCATTCAAGGGTTCAAGCCCTGCGTCAGGCTCTGTGCTGACAGCTAGCCCAGAGCCTGGAGCCTGCTTCGGATATCTCCCTCTGTCTCTGACCCTCCCCTCCTCACGCTGTGTCTGTCTCTCAAAAATAAATAAAAACATTTAAAAAATTTTTTAAAAAAGAACAAGCCAAAGATGTGATTTTTTTCCATCATTGATAGGGACTGAAATTAGGTCTGAAAAATTTTAGTAAGACCATGTTATGGAGACATAGTTGGCATAAATAATCTCTACAGTAGTCCTTCCTAATGCAGAGATTGCATGGTCTTGTCATTTTTGAGTTTGACTAATGTTTGAATGCACTAAAATTTTAAAAGCAAGACATTGTAAATTGTTACTATGAATAGATACTATGACCATTTGCCCCAAAATTTCGGCTAAGCAAAGATTTCCTCTTAATCATGCAAATGAATACTGGAAAATAGGCATCTCATTTACAGTGTCATGAGTTTTTAACCTTAAACTAATACAGTGCCCACATCATTTTGTGACTATTTGGGAAAGCATTAATTCTTCATTTTATAAAAATAATTGTAATAAGGTCAAGGTAAGGTTTTCATGCTTGATAAAGACTGTGTTGGCGTCAACTTTAACCCAATAACTGCCCTCTGTTACTAAGAGTATTATACATAAAACTTCAGTGACAAGTGGAACATATATCTGCTTTGAGTAGGTAGTAAAAATACCCAAGCAAGTGTAGGTTTTCAGATCTAGATGATATTAATATATCTCATTGTTTAAAATATGCTCATAAAGCTATATTTTCTATCAGATTTTATTATGAAATGACTTAAATTAAAAATGGTTTACAATTATCATTAATATCAATATTTTATATATACCTCCTAATAAATTAAGAGCTATTTCATTATAATTATTTCACATGTCACATAAAACATGAAGCTTTTTAAAGTTGTCTATTTTTAGAAAAGCAGAATCTTTACAAAGAGAGATATCCCAAGAAGGTTATCCAGTAGGAGGAAAGAAGTCTCAGTTGGAAAGAGCTTCTTATTATAAAAAGGGAAATTGATTTTCTTGAACATTTTTTCTTAAACTTTGAGGAAAAAACAAACACATATATGTATTTTATTGCTTTTCCTGGGGTTATTAGGATATCTTAGAAAGAATGGCCTTAAAAATTCACAAAGAACAATGTCTTACACACTGCCCACTGCATATGATTTAACCTTTCAATTTAATCATCTTCCTTTGATATTTGTGAAGGAACAGTAAAAACAACCATAGCCTCATCTAAAAAGTTGCAGACATCTCTGCTTTTTAATCCAAATATTTCATGCACGTAATGAGAGGGTCGTAGTCTACCCTATCCCCGCCACCAAGGATATTACTTGTTTTTACTAAAAGAATCTTTTAATGCTTTCTTTCAGCTCTTCCCCTCCAAGCATTTATTATTGAAGATTATTTGCTCAAACTAGGATGCTTTTCCTCAATCTTCACTTTTCGTTGATAGTGCATGATAGTCTTTCACCTTCACTCCTTACTCCTTTTCATGCATCTGATAACCAGAGTGAAAGGAATAGAATCCTGTCTCAGGGGGTTCCCCTTGAGTTCCTCAAAGTATGTTGCAGTAATGTTCTATTATCTACCTGTCATGCCAACATAATTCCAGCTGGTGGGTCTTGTTTTAGAATGTGGCTGGCTTGCTGTGTAAGCCAGGTTACTATTTGTGGGAAGTTTCTGAGTAGTTGGTGTTCTCTTGGAGATCTGTATGCTCAGAGATGGTATGCCTATGAAATACAATAGAAACAGCCTTATGCTGATGAAATAGATATCTACATTGAGTCATCTTGTTTTACAGTCAAATGTTATAAAATATAGGCACCTTCAAGTAACAAAAGTTTCTGTTGTATGGCTCTGTTTTCAGCAGGATGTGAATCACAAGAGTTTTTTCATCCTGATTTTGTTTCTAGAAATTAATAAGTAAGACATGACTCTTCTCATAGTGATGTCAAAGTCTATTTGAAATAGATTTAAGATTTTACTATTCAAAGACTGAGAATAGCTACTCCTGTTTGGTTCCAGAGCACAAATTTAATATTGTAGGAGGGAATAGAAAGTTTGAACAAAAATGAGTTTCTTAAGACTAAGTGATTTGAGAGTAAGATAATCCTGATCATACCTACATTTTGGAAACCCACTCAAAAATAAAATTATTTTACCTGGCTTACTACAGTTTGAACTTTTTCCTTTGAGTCACTGACAGTATTTTGACAAAAGTGATAATAAATTAAAGAATACAATACTCTCTATAGTAGGTAGGGTTTTAGTTTTCACTTTATCTCCCCTTCCATTATTCCTGTGTATGTTACCTTGCATGGCAAATGGAACTTTGCAGATGGAACAAAATGTTATGTGCCTTAACATGAGGAGATTATCCTGAATTGGCATGAGCTTGTAAAAAGCTTGAGAAGAAGACAGAAATGTCAGAAAGAGAAATGAGTCTGCTAGAGAAATGTGGCATGCAAGGTACCCAGCCTGTTATTACTGGCTTTGGAGATGGAGAAACAAGGCCATGAGCCAAGGAATATGGGTCACCTGGAAAACTGGGAAGGGCCCTCAGTTGACAGCAAAGAAGCGGAGATTTCAGTGATACAACTTCATGAAACTGAATTCTGCTAATCAACCTGAATGAACGTAGAAATGAATTCTCTGGAGCTTCTAGGAAGGAATACAGCCCTGTCAACACCTGGTTTCTGCTCCTGAGACTCCAAACAGAGACCTCTTTGAGCCTGCTGAACTTCTGACATACAGCAACTGTGAGAAAATAAATCGAAGTTGTTTTAAGCTGCTAAATTTATGGAAATTTGTTAAGGCAACAGTCAAATATAAATACGCTATCCTACAGTTTTAGGCAGTCATATCACTGCCCCTATACTAAACTGTGTGTATGTGTGTGTATGTGAGTGTGTGCATTTGCACACATATTTTGGAATAAATGCACTCAGTTTGGAATAAATGTGTGTGTACTGGAATAAGTACACTCAGATGTTATGGACTCATTTCTTGAGTGTGCACCTGATATTGGAACAATAGTTTCTATGACTCCTTCTACAATTTGGGATAAAAGTATAAAGTTATGCTCCTGTTTATATTTGTTGCTAGACTATTTTGTGTATGGAGAAGAAGAATATAATCTACTTCATTTTGGCCTGTGAAGTGAAGTACTTCACAGTTCATGATACTTCAAAAATAAGCAGATGGACCTAAATTTCCAACAGTCGGTTTCATATTAGAAGGATAATAGCAAGGGAAATCCACCAAAATAATGTCCTTATTTCTTTTATCTAGACATACTCTTAACAATTATTTTGAGGGGTTGATATGTTTCCAGGAAATTATTAGCCACACATGAAAAGTTATAGATCTTGTTAGAATTCATTAATATTCTCAGTCACGATAGGCCATCCACTCCAGAAAAAATTAACATAACAATATTAGTATTGTTAATGCGAAGTACTGTGCTCTCTTTGCCAAAATTTATATGTATGTCTTTTATATATATTTCCCACCGGAAGTCTGTGGATTTAAAAAGAATGAAGGAAAGCCAATTACGTTATTAAGCTGAACTTGCATTTGTTTAGCGCCAGTGCTGTAAGCCCAGAATCTTGTGTATCCTTTTCTACCTATCTGCATAAGTTCCCTAAGAGTTTCTCACGACCCTTAAGAAAGCAATGTATTTCTCTCTCATCTATTGGGATATTCTGGGAGTCAGATTTGAGAATGTCTCATTTCACATGTGGCAATACCTCTCCTCACACTGATAACTCACTTAGGGCTCAAGATTTTATTTCTGTGTGATCAGGCTATAATCTACCACATGGTTCCATAAACCAGTGTTATAATGGTTTACATTAAAGTAAAACACCAACACCATTAAGACTAAAGGACTAGTTAAATAAAACATTGGGGGAACATTTTTCCTCTTCCTTTGTTCTGTAAACAACAGGTTTATTCAGACATCTTCCTCATTACTAAACTACCTAAAAACAATAGGCTATAATGAGGTAAGATAAGTTGGCAGCTTCACATTGCAATATCGCTTGGGGGTGTGTGTTCTTTTGGTAAAGGAATGTATTATTATAGAAAAAAAATTTAACTGTATCAAGTTAAAATCTCAGTGACAAACTAGTGCTAACTAGCACATGTCAGCATGTCACCATAGGTGGCTGTGCCTGACATTTCCTAAAGGACAGCCTATAGTTAAGTAGTATTGAAAGGCACCACAGGCATTATAGCGAATGTATAGGGGACAATGAACAACAATGGGACATAATCAAGCTATTTGAGCTAATGGCTGATGCTGTGTTCACTGTATTATACTTGTGCCATTCACATCACTATGGCTAAAGTTATGTCCATGTTTTCATAATAGAGCTACTGTTTTAGAGGTTTATAACCTGGCAATAAAAATCAGCTTTAGGCAAAAACTTGACATACAGGACAAGACCTCAGCAAGAAAGTGATTTTTGAGAAATCATATTTTCTTGAGGTGAGAAGGTATGAAATAAGTTTTGTTGTTTTAGATACTCATTTGACTTTCTGAAACTCAGAATACAGTTCAGATTTTGAAAATGACATTTGTAAGTTATTAAACTACAAGGAGGAATCAAATTGGTCAAACAATACTAGTGAGCTTAGTGCAGAACAGTTTTATCTTTGAAAATGTTCTTTCTAGACTTTTCAGTGGGTGTATGTGTAATGATTCAAAGTCCTTTATTTTGATATATAGAAAGGCATGGTTGCATGAAGATCAAGGAGTTAGAATGTATTTTCAGAAAATAATATGATATGGTGCTTATTTTTTGAAGTTAAGCTCCTTAATAACATCTAATTCATTAATCCTATTATTAAATGTCATAGATTTATTGCATCTAAATATTGGAAGGAATACAGCTTTTGTACAGAGCTGGAAGATATATCACTGTTACCCTCCTCATCAGCTGTTCATTGCTTCTTCAGTCTGTAACCAGTAGTGTGCAGAGACGGATGCACTAACCTGACATCTGGTTTGACCTCATGGATCTTTGATTCATATGTTGTCTTAAAGAAATATATACACAAAGAAGAAATAAGGTAAAACAGAATAAAATTTACAAGTATATATGCTTTTGTACACTGAAACCAAATGATAGTTTTCAGATTAGACATTTTGAAGCATTTATTTTAAATGTTTACAGTAGGCTTGGGGTCAGTCATCAGGTTACATGAATTGACTTATAGAACAAGAGAGAAGAGAAAGGTATTGAGAGATTTGGAAAAAGGGAACAATTACAGAAGGGTAGAGAGGAGAACATTAGTAGAATAACTGTTCTTGACTGTTTTATTGGCATTTTAATAGTTATTATTACTTTGTTATTAATAATGGTATTAATTTTATCAGTTATTTTTACTGATGATCAGTATGTGTTAGGCATTGAGCTGTTTTACAACCTTGACAGGGAAGTATTGATAAACAATTATAGTTTTTTCACAAGCACTGCCATTTCATTTTTTTCCGTAGACAGTGTCTGTCAAGCTTCAGATTATAAAACAGTAACAGGTATATCAAGCTGAACTTGGAGCCCCATGCTATTTAAATACCAATGCAGTTTTCCAAAGGGAACTGGAAGGGCCTTAAGAAAGCCAGACCCTTGACTTCTTAGTCTGGCTGATAGAAATTGTCTGAGAGGCCTCATAACGCATATTCTCTGTTGTATGATATGGTATCATTATCGACACATTGGCTCAATTGGTTTAAATAATGGGCATTTATTATTCCAGTTTATGTTAATATAAAATGGGGAAAATATTAGAAATCTTTCAAAAGCAGGATTGAAGAGTTGAGGTAGAACTGAAAATAAATTAATTTGACCCCCTTTCATATTTATTGAGAGTTGTAACAAAGACTTGACTAGATTAGAGAAAGCCCATTTGTAAATTAGTTTCATAAAAGAGACAGAATCATCTCTGAGGTTATAGAAATTTTTTCTCTTGGTTAATGAGAGCCGTATCTTACCTTACTTTAAACTTTTCCACTTGTGTTAAGTCTTTCAATGTGACTCTTTGTTTAACACTGAATCTCTCATCAGAGACTTGACAAGTTGAGAGGTGAGTTATCTGGAGCAAAAAAATTAAGCTTGTCAGAAGCAGTCCTCCCACACAGAATTAAGACAAGATCTCAAATTTTTAAGTTCTCATGATAATAGTTCTAAGGAGATATTTTTATCCACACCACCATTACTTAGTAGATTGTGGAAAAATAGTTTTTCTCTCCTGTTTCAAAGTCATTGTTCTTACAGAGATTCTGATTTTTTTGTTGTTGTTAAATTTGTCCTAAAGTACACACACACACACACACACACACACACACACACACACACACACACACTTCTGGGATTCACAGTTATTAGAAACTAGGAGACTATGGGAAACATACATATATATATTTAGCCGTTACTTAGTGGTTCACAAGAAGTTAATGTATATATTATAACAAGGAGTGAAAGGAGAATGGAAGATTCTTTTAAAATAAATTGAGCTGTACATGGAAATTGGAAATATGTGGTTCAAAAGGTAAAAAAGCAATACAAGGTAGTCTCCAAGTTCCAGAAATGAGAAGGAAACCTATAGTAGTGAGCTAGAGTTGAAGCTGAAAAGACTCACAATCAGGCATTGATTTAAAACCTGGATTCTCAGCACCCACACAGAAACCTGAACAGGGAAAATAGACTGTGGGCATAGCAGAAAATGGGGACTGGCCTCCCTGCATAATGGCTGACACCATATAGGAATCATCCTTTCTGTGAAACAAGAAAAATAAATAAATAAATAAATAAATAAATAAATAACCAGCCATGGGACTAGGCACAAAAGCAAGTCATCCATCCTGGGTTTGGGTAATGCTGGGTTACATGTATGACTAAATTCAAGCCTGCCAGTGTGAACACTGCAAATAAAAACTGGCCCTGATGTAGTAAAACCCTTCGTGTTCCAGCAATGGCAAATATGAAACCACTATAATAAAGAAGCCTCTGCTATTCATGGCAGAGAAGGGAATAGACAGAATACACAGAAACCCAGGAATTATTTTATAGACTAAAAAGTATTTGGAAGATTCCCAGGTGAGCAATTAATCTGTATCATATGTCTTTATTTCCCCCTTCCAGAATCCAGGTACAAAGATCAAGAGTATAAGTAGGAAAAAGGCTAGCATCAATAGCATAAGTAAGAGGAAAAGCTGTCATGCATGTCCTAGAGATTTTGTTGAAAGCTTGTAGATAGTAAAAACACTATAAGATTAAATAAAATATTCTTTTTAAAAGTCACAAACTACCAAATCTCACTCAAGAAGTAATAGATAACCCAGATCATATTATAAACATTAATGTATTGAATTTTTAGTTAAAAACTCTGTCTGTATGCATACAACCAGCAGATAAACAAACAAAAAGAAATTTCTAGCTCTAGATGGATTCACTGGAGAATTTTCCAAAACATTTAAAGAACCAAAAATCACACTCTATCCAAACTCTTAAAAAAATAAAATAAAGAATAAGGTGTTTTCCTCAAATTATTCTGTAAGGCTTCAATTACCCTGATACCAAACCCAAATAGACCAGACTATTACAGGAAAACTACAAGGAAGTGTTCCTATGACTACAGATACCAAAATCTCAACAAAATTCTACAAGATAAAACCTAAAAAAGACAAAGGATAATACATCATGACTAAGTAAAATGTAGCAAAGGAATGCAAAGTTGACTTAACATTACAAAAATCACTCAATGTAATTCTGACTAGAAATGAAAAAAAATCTATGTGATCACCTGAATGGATAAAGAAAAAGCTTTGAAAAAAATTTCCTGATTAAAAAAATGATTAAAAATTCCTGGCAAATAAGAAAGAGATGGAAAATTGTTTGACCTAAAAAATCGTATCTATCAAAAACCTACAGCTGAAATTATAAATGATGTGGAAAGCTAAACATTTTTCTCTAAAATCAGTAGTAAGGCAGAGAGGTCCTTTTCTTATCACTTCTATTCAGCTTTACTCTGTACATTCTCTCCAAAGAAATAAAAAAGAAAGAACTAATAAAGATACTAAGGTAATAGAGATCTATAAAAAAGTAAACAGTTTGAGAAGAATGAACTTTTATTAAAGTTGACTTAAGTATCTATACAAATAAACCCTATAGAATGTAATTAAAAAATCAATGGCCATCACTAATGAATTGTAGAATATAATATCAGTATACAAAAACCAATTTAACTTCTGCATACTAGACACAGATAATTGGAAAATAAAATTTAAAATAGCATTTAGTAGAATCAAATGTATGGAATAAATTATGGATGATATGAAAGAGATCTGCAAACCCGTACTTTGAAAACTACAAAACCAATGAAAAAATTAAAGAAAGCAAAATAAAAAGAGATACAGATTATAATTATGGATTTGACTATAAAAATGTCGATTCTTTCTAAATTCATAGATTTACTCATCAAAATCCCAAAAGTTTCATTTTCTTCTGCATAAATTGACAATCTGATTCTAAAATTTTTATGGAAATACAAATAACCTTACTAGAGCTTTGAAAAGAAAAAATATAGTATAGCAGTTAGCCTCATTTTAATTCTTATTATAGACCTACAGTAATCTAGATACTGTGCTACTGACCTTAGGGTAAATAAATAGATGTTTTGAACAGAACGGATTCATTAAATATATGGTCAGTTGAATTTCAACAGAAATGACAAGGTAATTGAATAATTAAAAATAAAATAGTGACATTTTCAACAAATTATGCTGAAATAATTTAATACCTATATGCAAAAACAAAAATAAAAACCACCATCTTTATCTCATTGTGAGAATGTCATGAGTCATGTGTGTGAGTCATGTATGTAGTACATACACACAATAAAATATAAAGCTCCTATCTAAAAAGAAATAATTTAAATAATCAGGAAAATTATAAATCTGATACAGATTTATATATATTACAAACTTTTGATAATATAAAGTGTTTATTTTTTATCTTTAAGATAAAACACAGTACTACCAATATTCTAATGGACAAAATAAATTACAAACAGCCAAAAACCAATGAAGACATGTTCACTCTCTTTTTGCCAATAGTTCATCTCTAGGTATTCATTCTTTAAGAATAGTCATGCATGTGCATTCATGTGAATGTAAGTTATCATTGCATAATAGCAAAAAGTTACATACAAATTAAAAGTTTGATCTTATAAGATTGGTTAAATTGTGGGCCAACCTTACAAAAGAATAAAATAATGTCATTTCATATAACTAAGGAAATAGGAAAATTATGGTAACATTTATTCTCATGTTACCAAATATAACTTTAAACACACATAGAAACAGGCTGGAAACTTATAAAAAATATGTTAACGATAGTTTTTTTCTGATGTAATTATGACTATTTTTAATTTGTTTTACCTTTTTTTCCACACACTTCTATAATGACCTTGCATTACTTTCTTAGTAATAAGTAAAAGTAAAGTGAATATGGGGAGTAGAAACAAAAGAAGGCTAGCGGTAAACAAGGGCCAGGTTATGGCATTTTTAAATTTTAAACAATGGAAAACAATTGAAAGGACCAAAGAAGACTGTTTTGTCATGACTCATTATTGAATTCTATATGTGACCTTATAGGCCCCATATATATCACTTATTTGGGATAATAATGAGATCTTTAAGCATTGGGGCTCTTACAGTCATCTTTCTACCCACAGAAACTTATGCATAGTCATTGACCAATTTTCATATTAAAAAAACACACAAGAAATCTAAAGAAAATGACCATAAACATGCATTTTGCAAGTACTGCCAAACCCAGTACTTGAAACCATGTTGAAATTGACTTACTAGAGGGTAAACTTGAAAGGATATTATGAAACTAATGAGGCTAATAATTTTTGGTTATATTACATTGGAATGGTTATAATAAACTTTCTAATTAGTTAGGATGTTTTACTTATATTGGCAAATGGATATATGATCATAAAGCATGTGGCAAGAGACATGTGTAATATTGGGGTTAATAGGGTGGAAAGTTCAATGAGAAAATAAAATTAAATAAAATCTAAAAGTACAGGAGATGGAACTAAAAAAGATACACTAGATGGCATCTAAGAAAATTATGAATTTTTTTTATGGCAATGAGTTAAAGTCTTTGGGATGAATGGAGAGGACAGGACGGGGAGGAGAGGGATATACAATATAATGGAAATGAATCCGTCTCTCTGACTTGAGTAGAGGATGGGACTTTGCAATGACTATTTTTGTACAAAGAAATAAAATATTATAATCATGGACTTCCACTAAGTATAGAGTATTCTTGTGATTTATCTCACCAAATCATATACATTAGGTTTAAAACACTTAAACTCAGCAAATAAGCAAAATCTTTCTCAGCATCCCTGGGTAGTCGGGTGACTAAAGTTAAATACCACGGGAGATAGTAAACCATTTAGCATACTCATCATTAATCTAAGAAGGGCCTTAAAAGGAGGCAGAAAGTGCTTAATTTGCAAAATTTCATATTTGTATTATAGACAAAGAGAGGGACAAATACATATAGATATCTTAACATAGAAAGAATAACTCATTTTAATTTTATTGGTAAATAATTTACCCATAAGATACAAATAAAATATTTATGTACACATATATCATCTTATTCTCTCAGATTTACTCATATTATTTAAATTAGAAATAAGTACCCAGAATGCTAAGATATCACATAGTACTTCATACCAGTAGACAGTGTTCTCTACTCTTATAAAACCTGATGTCTATTCTTTAATTCAGTGAATATTTATTATGCACTAATGGCATATTCAGAATTTTATTAGATGGTGTGGAAAATGAAAACGCCAGAAAACACAAGACTTGTTTTAAGTCAGGTTTCTGAGAAGCAAATCCTAAAAGTGACTGACTGAGAGAGTGATCTTTAAGGAAATTCTCTAGAAGCAAGAGAGTGATTACCAAATGTGGTAGGAAAGAGGGACTAAGCAAGGATATGGTCTCGGGCAAAATGTATCCTTAGTCTAGTCTACAGATAAGAGCCTTACAACTTAAACTGCACAGCAGACTTGTTCACTCATGGCCGCAAAAGGGCAGGCTCTTTATTCTCCATGTCAGTCAATCATCAGCCATGAGGAGGCTTTGAAAGGGAGAAGCTTAGAGAGATCATTAGCCTAGGGATATTCTCCAGAGGAAGGGCAGATGTGAGTCACAAACAGAATACACAGCCTGCTGGAAGGAAGAGGCACCCTACTTACTACAAGTCTTTTCCTTTTCTTTTTCTTTTACTTGGTTGTTTACTTCTTAGTCTCCTATCTTTCCAACAATTCCAACACACATGTTCTAAAAACCATGTCACCATTTTCATGTTTCTCACCCGCATATTCATATTGCTTAGTGAGATCCTCTGGTACCTAGGCCTTCTTCACTCCATGAATGAGACTTGTGGTAATGAGATTGCTGATTGCAGTCAGTGCAACTCAGACTCGTTAGACTTTCTAATCCAAACTCTTGAATGACTTCTCAAATCCTTCAGCATGGGCTATAGAACTCTAAAGATATAGATCTCCTATATTTTTCTTGTACTCTTTCTTGTCACCAAAAACTCAACACCCATTCCTCTCCAATCGTATAGCTTCTTTGTTCAGACGTGCTCAGTATTCTTCTGCTCAAGGTCATTGCAACTGTTGCTCACTCCACCTAGAACATTATCCTTGTCCAGTAAGCTTCCACTTTCTTTAGGTCCCTGATCAAATGCCATTTTGTCAGTTGGGTTCTTCTAATTACATAATCCAAAATAACTCCCAATTTAAACAGGTTTATCACCACCTGGAATATGATAGATTTTTTACTGATTGAGTGGGTGACTGTCTAACGAAATTAGAATGTAAGTATACCCATAAGAGCAAGGGCATTGTTCTGTTCACCACTAGTTCCCCTCTACCTGGAACAATATAAAGGCCATAGTACATACTCAATGAATATTTGGTTAATGAATAAATAGGTGCTGAAGGAGAAAAAAAAAAAAGAAAATACTCTATAATAGTCAGAGAAAGCTATGCTGGAATAACTTTTGTGCTTACACTTAACAGGTAAGGAAAAGATTTATAGGTAGGAAAGTATACAAGGAATTTTCAGGCAAAAAAATGATCTGGTACCTCTGAGTCGAGAAACCACAAATGTCTCTGCAATAATTTGCCCATATTCTCCACTTTAGAGGGTTCATTAAATAATCACAGAAATTTTCTCTATGAGGATATTTCTTAGAGCTATATTCTACTTTCCATTACAGGGAGGTTGGCTGGGTATTTCCACTTATATGGTCTGTTGTCACCTTAAGACAACTCTTTTTGTATTTATTGCTGTCCTATAACGGTGGTATTAGAATTATAAGATACACCTCATTATCTCTCATTGTCTTATCTCATCAGTTCATAACTTTTGTTGATTCTTTTCTTATAATATCCTTTATTCTCCCCAAACCCACTGCCACAGCCATATCCTAATCTGTCATGCTGTCTTTGCCTATTGACTGTTTTCTCTGACTTTAAACTCACCCTATTTAGTTCATTCTTCCCAGTAGCTCCACAAGAACAGTTATGCCACTCAATAAACTCCTGGAGAGATCTACAGTGTTTACTTTTAAAGTCAAAACCTGTCGTCAAGGCCAAATTCCCACTTGGTTCTCTTTCTTCTTTCTATGAAGTCTCATTTTTTCTCACATTTGTTTTCACTTAAACTTGTCTGCTGTCATACTTTTACCCACTGTTTCCCATCATCCTGGAATTCTATTTTACTCCTATAAATTTAACCTACCCTTTGATCCTTCTGCTCCACAGACTGCCTTAACCAATCCATTCTAAATTCTTTGAATGTCTCAAATTCCATTCTTTATTATTTGCTTAGAAAGTAATCATTTACTTCCATGGAATGTATGTACCTTATTTTATATTAAAAATTATTTGAATTTATTATTTTCTTTTACCATTTTGCTTTTTAATATTTTTTTTTTCTTCAAGAGGATTTATGTTGTCTTTGGGTCAGGAATAAAATTATGGTATAGGAACACACTGCCTAGTCTTCCCTGCTCTAAGAACTCTTGTATAATATTGTCAAATTAACCTCACTAAATATAGGTACTACCACCCACAACAACCCCAAAACCACTTATAAAATAGAACTGCAGTCAATATTTATGTATGTTATGTTTTCAGATTGAAAGTTTACTTACTACTTTCGCATGTCAATTTCCCACTGAGCCTTTAAAATTCACTTAGGAACAAAGTCCTTTCTTTTAAGATTTAGCTAACCTTTCCAAGTAGCTTCTGTTTCTATTTCATTTTTTTTTTTTTGCTCTGCACCATGATATTCCTTCCATTATAGCTATGATTTTATTTATGATTGAAGATTTGGACTTGCAGGAATTAAGCATATAGGCTGATTGAGAGTCAGATGTGGAGTCAAACTTGACTTTGTCCCTTTATTGTCTCTATAACCCAGACCAACAACGTTATACTCACTCCACTTCCCAAAAATAACTTTGAGTGGAAACCAATCTGTCTTGTTATTCTATAGACTTATTACAGTAAATGGATAGATCCTGTGGAATTTTTTTCTTTTGTTTAAATTTGAAGGGTATATGTAACCATACACAAACTGGAAGAAACAGATAGAGTGTTGCAGATTGGGTTAGCTACTCTAATTAATTCTTTAGGGAAAACACTCTCAACTTTGTTTTACATAATTTTATTCTGATTAATTTTCATTGTCGTTCTCTTGTCTGACACTTATCTGATGGCAATGTGTGTTCGTTTTCTATTGCCTTTTGAGAGCTCTGGATGGTACCTGGTTTCATTGCAAAACTTTCTTACAAAAATAGCATTAAAATACATATTTATATTTAATTTTAGAAGAAGCAAATCTGGAATATTGTTACTCACCTTGTAGTTATCTCACAATTAAACCATTATTTCCTTAGACTATGCCAACATAGATAATGTTATTGCATTTTATTTTATGTCATATGATCTCTTTATCTTTTGAGAACTAAGCTGACAACTTCTGTTATTTTGGGTAATATTAATTTCTTTCAAGCATGCACAGCTCTAAGATTATTTAACAATGTTGGGTGAGCCTGGGTGGCTCAGTCGATTAAGCATCCAGCTTCGGCTCAGGTCATGATCTCACAGTTCGTGGGTTCAAGCCCCACATCGGGCTCTGTGCTGACAGCTCAGAGCCTGGAGCCTGCTTCAGATTCTGTGTCTCCCTCTCTCTCTGACCCTCCCCTGCTCACACTGTCTCTCTCTGTCTCTCAAAAATAAATTAAAACATATAAAAAATTAAAAAAAAGATTATTTAACAATGCAACAAATATTATTCACTGAAAAAGGGAAACTTCTTTCAATAAATTAGGCTGAAAGAGTAATATTTTTGTCAGTTGGAATGTTTCTGCCTTCTAATAATAAGAACTCTGGATCAAGTGATAAATAATAATGAAAATGTATTAGGGTAATAGGAAGTATTGATTTATGATGGCTGTCTGGGTTGTTTGATTTATTGGCACAACAAGTTGATCACCTATACCACTTCTTTTTATTTCTGGTTTTTGCCATCATAAAAATTTGCTTCACTCAAGATGGTATTAATATTTTGAGCCAACAAATCCAGAAGAAATAACAAGAGGTAATAAAGAGATCATCTCTTTATTCATCCTCTCCTAAGAAATAACATTTCCAGAAGCCAGTGAACAAACTTCCTCCTGCCCCCCTGTCTCATTGATGAAACTTTGGCCCTATAACCATTCCTAGTATAATCAGGCTATCTCTTAGGGCTACCACAGGCCAAATTCCCAGGGCTTACCTCATGGCCAAGAAGTCTGTACAGTAGTAGCATGGGACCTCTAATTAGTTTAATATGCCGATAGTACTGTCTTGAAATTCTTAACAATTTTTAACAAGGGATGTGCATTTTCATTTTGCATTGAACCTTACAATATTATGTGGCTGATTCTATGTATTCCGCTGAGATAATTAGCTATATGGAACAGGGGTGGATACTTCTATATAGAACTTGTAAGGGGAAAATGATGTTGGGTAGACAGCCAGCAGATTCTACTTCATTTATTATTTGATTTTAGAACTGGTTTGACTCCATTTAAATCACCAAGAACAGCAACCATTGGTGAAACGACCAATTTCATTCATTTTGGGGAATGAAGTCCTTAGGTTAAAAAAGCTGGTGAGTACAAGCTTGAAATTATGGGGGTTTAAAAGCAAGTGACTGAATTAAAGCATTCCTTCCTACTTTATTTAATGCTCTGGATAGCACCTAAAAATCATACTTTTACCCTACCAAATTGATTATTTTTCATTGATGCCTCTTTCCACACTTGATGTATTGATGTATTATCCACATGTAAACACACACACACACACACACACACACACACTAAAATTTTTCAGCACTTCTCACTAATAGAAAAGCAGAAAATCCTTAACCCATATCGCAGGGTCCAGGATTATTTTGTCATTCATCTTTCCTGTATTGTGTAGCACTTTTTTGCTCCTGCAGTTTCTAAGCTCTGGTCACCTGGCCATTTCAATTTCTTTAGAGCTCCATATTGCCTGAAACTTAGGAACTTTTGTCATAGCTATTCTTTCTGCTTCTTTTCCCTTCCCTTCTCTTTATCATAGTGAGCTTTCACTCATTATTAAAATAAAATTTGGAATAATTTCCTCAGAAAACCTTTCCTGCACCGAATTCCAGACTGAATTATTTTATCAGAACCTATAACATTGCATTGCTTTCTTTCTAAATGGGTGTCTCAGTTTGTATGTATACTTTTATCAGTGTTTGCAATGTGCAGATAAATACTAAGAAAGCCTAAGCCTACAAGATCGAGAATGGCAATCAAAAATCAGCTCTATAAAGCTTTTTCAAAACTTGGCTCAAGTCCATTAGAACCACTAATGAGTAATATGCAAAGATGGCATTTGGGTCACATCCATAACTAGAGATTTTTTGTGTAGAGGATGTGAGTTAGAGTAACTAAGCTTCATAATTACATTTAATTAGTTTTCCTGGTTTTGTTTTCACTCAAATATACAACTTTTGAGTTACTTATTTTGTGATTTGGACCTAAATAATCACCTATTTTAATTTAAGCAGGAAAGTAACAAAGTATATCAGAGTATCATGATTCAATGACAGACCCATCTATGTTCTTTTGGTTAAGTAATTTCTAAGGTACCTTGAGGATTCTTTTAAACTGTACCCTTTAACCTTACTAATCCACTGAGCGCCTTCCAGTCATTTTATTATCTGTTGAAGCTTCTCCCACTGTTTACAAAACTCAAACATTGAAGTGCTTATGGACCGGATGGACTTGAGATGCTTTCTAATGAAGGCTGGGGGACATATTTTTCTCTCTTGGCTTGTTGTCCTTCATTAGTGACATGAGACACAACTTTGAATTTATGTTTTCATTAGTCCTTTTTTCAAGTGCTAACAATATGATTGGTGATCTGATAGCTAATTAAAGATCTG
Source organism: Suricata suricatta (assembly GCF_006229205.1). NCBI lineage: Eukaryota > Metazoa > Chordata > Mammalia > Carnivora > Herpestidae > Suricata > Suricata suricatta. The sequence goes on along the minus strand of NC_043705.1, from coordinate 94,627,746 downwards.
GAGTTAAAACCACAGTTTCAGTTTTAAAAATTCAGTGTGTATGTTTGTTTTCTGTGTCTCTGTGTGTCTTTGTATCTGTGTCCATCCATATAAACATTCATAAATACACATTAGTGACTACATTGTATTTTAGAATTCAGAAATTATACTAAATCCATTTATTCATTCACTGTACATTTTTTTGAATATCTACTATGAGTGCAGGCACTCATCTAAACATTAGAGATACAGTAGCAAACCAAACAGATAAGGTAACACTGTAAGGTAACTTATATTTTAGTGAGAGAGAAAAGATAATGACAAGTAAATAGATAAGATAAATATGACAATGATAAGCATTATGAAGATAGTATATTGGGTTAGTGTGAGAGTTATGCAGCAGGAATGATTGAGATAGGGAAGAGAGTTACTATTTTACATAAGGAGTCAAAGAAGATCTATCAGAAATGTGATATGACCAAAATGATTAGAAGGAATGAGCAATTTGAAGATTTCAAAAAAATATATCTGAAAGTAAACAGTCCAACCATGAGGTTGAAATAATAGCACCTTTATCTATCTAGAAACTTTAATTGGTTGGGACATATTTTCTAAGTTCAAAAACTTTGGAGTTTTCTGCTCTTGATTGCATGAAAGGGCAACACCTGATTGTTACAAAAGTCGAAGATGCTTCATTCTTCCCAGCTGAAATTCCTGACCTGGTTTCCTCTGATTGACTATGCCATCTTGTGCAAATGACTTATCTTCTTGGGTTCTATTTTTTTTTTAAGAAATTACTTAAAATTTAAAACAACAACAAAATAACAATGATACCAGTCCTGTTAACGTGCCAGAGAGTAAGTTTATAAGAGAAACTACAGGGTCATACTTAAGGAGAAGATTTGGGAATAGGGTATATAACTTAGTATCTGTGAAAGCTTGAACAAATCGCTTACTGTTTCCGAATCTTAGTTTTTGATCTGTAAATTATTTAAAAATAATAAAATCCACTTCAGAGCTACCATGAGAACTAGAGGAGATTATTTTTGAAAAGCAACCTAGCACATAATAAGCACTCTCAATAAATCATAGATATTATTGCTATCATTTTAATCAGAAAAGGTACTGACCATGAAAGTTTTTTGTAACTGAAAGAAATTATGAACAGAGGATATAACCATGTATTTGGTAATTAGTCATGCAATAAATGATTAGGTAGTTGCCTTAAGCATCTTGCTGAATAATTATATTCTTTTCTTAATTTGTGATCATTTTGAATGGAAAGTTGGGCTCTTTAAGAATCATTATATTCCACCATAATTCATCCCTGTTTTCAGAATTATCTCCCCATAAACATCCTTCTCACTTGGGGCACTAGACTTGTAATAAATCAGCATATTTATCATCTCCAGGGAGTTAAGTATTTCTTGTCTTCTTATGGAGGAATGAATATTTTCATCTGACACTCCAGTCTCAAAAAGACAAAGAAATATTCCCTTCCTTATGCACTAGGTACAAGGTGAATGAAGATAAATGGAGACATTTTTAGATACTCAGAGGAATAAGTACAGTCAGAATAGAAGGGTCACTTCCATTTTTAAGCTTAAGAAAGCTAGTGAGGCCACAATGAATAATTATATATTAAATGAAATGTGCAATTATTAATGGTACTGTCTCACTTCCAGCAATTTAATTGTCTACCAGAAGACTATCCAAAGATACTACATTATATTCTCTAGTATTTTACTTCTTTGCCTACTGAAGCTTTTACAATGATTTACATTAGTAATGGGCTTTCTCCAGTTCACTTAATTTAATCATTTTCAATTTATTCTTCCTTTGATGGAAAGTAACTAAGAGAGTGTAGAGTTCCCCCAAGTCAGAGCCTTCACCTCTGTAGACGCAGATACATGATAGTATACACTTCTCAGCTGCGCAGTTTCTCCAGAAGTTCTGTCTCTAAGGGAGAACCATTGATTACAGTCCTGAAGACAGGGAAATGATCTTATTCTTTAACATTAGACAAAAGTAATGACAGACTAATAATAATAGCTAACATTTCTCAGACACTCACTATGTGTCACATACTATGCTAATGTCTCTGGGTAGATTTCTTTATTTAATTCTCATTTCTAAATTATGAAAAAGGAATGAATATGATCCTTACGCTAAATGGGCAAACTGAAGCCCTCGAAGTAAGGTAACTTGCCATGACCGCATAGCCAAGATATGTTGCCATGCCATTCAAATTTAGAAAGTGTGTGTGTTTGTGTGTGTGTTTATGTTTATTTATTTTGGTAGAGAAAGGGTAAGTGGGGAAGGGGCAGAGAGTAGAAAGAGAGAATCCCAAGCAGGCTCCATGTTCAGTGTGGAGCCTGATGCAGTATTCATACTCAGGATGGCAAGATCATGACCTGACTTAATATCAAGAGTCAGACACTTGACCACCTGAGTCTCCCAGAAGCCCCAGAAACTGTGTTTTTAAACACCATTAATCAATGTAAGTCAATATATGTTATTCTCTCATACACAACTTTCCAAATGTTTCCATTCAGACTCTGTGCTTTTTGGCTTCAATGCATCAAAACCATTTTTCAGACATTCATATATTTTTCTCTCTCATTTCATTCAGGTCTCTGCTGAAATAGTAACTTTCCGGAGATATCTTCCCTGACCATCCTCTCTAAAATAACAGCCCCTGCCACTCTCTGTCTGAGTTTGTATTTTTTTTCTTCATGGGTCTTCTCATTACTTGACAGTATATGTTATCTATTTGTTTAGTTAACATTCCCTCTACTGCACCACAAGGAACTTGAAGACAATTTTTTGGGTACTTAAGGCTTACAAACCCAAAAAATATTTATTTATTGGAGAAATGTAGGAACAAATATTAAATAATAAATAAATGAGCGACAATATTAAGCACAGTGCCTGGCACAAAGAATACAATAAGGTTGGTTCATTTGTTTTATAATAAAAACAGTAATAATAATTATAATGATCAAAAGTGAGAAAATAATACATATCAGAGGGTAAAGAATAAAATGCTATTTTCAAATCCCACGAAGGGATTTAGAGAGTGAAGATGGAGCCTATAATAGAGATAATTTTTGTTAAAGAAGCAAAACACCTTAATATTTTCCAGGAAAAGGAAAAAAATCTAAGTTGAATCTCTTCTTTTTTAAATTATCAGTAATTAACAGCCACTTCCAAATTAACATTCTAGACTCCAGGCACAGACAAAATTTTAACACATATATTATACTAGCATTCTTCCTGGGAGTGGAATTTTAAAACTTGAAGTAAATCAGTTTTAGTTAAAGATGTGCTCTGTACCTTATTTTGAAATATATATGTATCCAAATAATCCAGTTAGATGAGATAAAATAATGTAAATGTATCTTATGGTTACATAAGATAGAACAATATAAACTAGAAGATAGAATGATTTATATATGTTTGTGATATCTTTTCTTCAACAGAAAGTAGAATTGTTCTTAATATTCCTATGTTCTTGAAGAATTAGTCAAATTATAATGAACACAGAGAAGGCAATTCACTTAGTGAATTGCTAAAAGTGATGTTCACATGCTACAGTTTATGACAACCACACTGATTTTACTCCATACCTTACTTTCTAAAGATCTTTTGGTAATCACAAAGCCACTTGGTTGCCCATCACTATTTCCATAGTACACTAAAGTGAACTATAGATATTAAGTTATAACAATTCTCTGAAGAAGCAGTATAATACTAGTAAATTTCCTGAAACACAGAAATGTCATGTTCTATTTCCTCAATTCAGAAATACAGATGTATTATCAAGAGAAAGATGACCGGACCATCTCTGAGAACACTTTGAATTGTGAGAAAGCATTATATACTTAACTTCTAGACTCTGGAAATGCAGTGGTAAACGATGCCAACAAATTCCTTTTCATTGTGTGGTAAATTTGTAGTAGATATGAATGGTTTTTGCTTTCTGGTTGATAAACCTACTTCTTTTATGGGAGCAGAGGAAGTCTCCAGTTGCCAGATTTCTGTCCTATTGCCCTTGATTCTCCCACAGCTGATGTTTCTAGGGTTCTATTCTGAAAGTCATTCCCTGTAGTTTTAAATACATATTTTCTTAAATCTAAAACTAAGTTAGAATTCTTCCTTTTTCCATTTTGATGGCACTAGCTAAGGGATGTGAAGGTTGTTAGATACAGCTAAATCTCCATCTGTATGGATAGAGTGGGAAGAGCATTAAGGTTGTTAAAAAGTTAGAGATTTAAGCCACTGTGAATAAAAAATGATCAATTAAAGGAGTCCAGAAGTATAGAGGTCCTGTGTCCAGTTAAAATTGAAATCCAGATATTCCCCAACCTTGTAATGTTTTAACTATATGAGATAGTACTTTTTATTTGTTCATTCTTAACATTTATATATATATATATATATATATATATATATATATTTTAGTATTTTTAAAACCAATGTTGCTTGTCTTGACTAAAATAGTTTGAGTTATGTTTCTATCACTTATAACCAAATAAGTTGTAACTAATATCATTAGATCTATTGTGTACCTACTCACATCCACATGTACAAAAGAAATTATAAGCATCATCAAGAAAGGAATTTAAAGTGAAAATAAGAAAAACACATTTTTCCCCTTAAACACAGAAATCATGTGTAATCGTAGTCAATAGGCACAATGGAAGTTGAAACAATTAGCTGCCAAAATAATGGCAAAGAGAAGAAGAAGAAGGAGAAGAAGAAGAAAAAGAAGAAGGAGGAGGAGGAGGAGGAGGAGGAGGAGGAGGAGAAAGTAGTATATTAAAATTGAAGAAAAAGTGTGAGACTTTTCAAGTAAGAAAATATAAAGATTGAGATGGGGAATAATTAACATTTTTTAATTTTTAAAAGAGAGTGTAGATTTCTACTAGTCTACTCAGTGCATAGATGGTAAAAACTTAAACACACAGAAAATAATTCAGAACTGAATTCATTGTGTACTATAATAAGCTGAGTAGAGTGGATAAGGTATGTTGTCAATAAAACATGTATGCATGGCTATGTAAGATATGGTGAGAGATACGGGGTACCACTAAAGCAATAACAAGTGTCACAGTAGCACAGAACTAGTATAAAGAATTAAACTTGTATGGACTAACTAAAGTAACGTGGTGGGACTTGAATAGAGAAAGATGAACTTGAATCCTGCATAAAATTTGGAGAGGTGGAAGACAAAGGGAAGGTAGTTTAGGATGAAAAAAAAAATCTTAAGTGCTCCTAGTTCACAGCACTAACGTGGCATACTTGGAGAATATCTGAAGAATCAACTGTCTAGCAAGGATGTTATTGGTAAAAAGAAAACATTCAATCTCTCTCTTCCTCCTGTCAGGTCATTCATTTCTCTTTTTTCTTGTCTGGATAAGGTAGTCATTATTCACTTCCCACTTCCTTTCTTATTTACTTTCTTGTCCCTCCCCCACCACCCCAACTTCCTATAAGCCACTCGGCTCATTTTCTTATTTCTGAGGTCAATTGTGGCTTTCTACCTGTGAAACCCAGTAATCTTTCACATACCACCTTCCTTAACTATCCTGTTGGTCTATAGGGGTGGGCAAAAGCACATCCTTAATGGTAGACATCTGGATTTGAAAAGTGCAATGAAATCTTCTCTAAGGAAATTATTAAAAATCTCCATGTCTGAAGTCTAGCATTCATGACTTCTATCTGCTTTGATTCTGTCTAATATAAATCTAAACTGTTTGCATTTTGTGTTGTCCCTAACATACTCACAAAGCACTTTTCAACAACTGGTTCTATTTGAAGAGAAAGATGGGTTGAGGAAAGCTGCACACAGGAGATGAAACTTTCCTTAACTGACCTTTTCTCTTGAAATAGATTGTTAGTCCCTTTAATGGCCACACCTCAGTCTCAGCTTTTACTCCTTGCACTCTGACAATCTGTTTGTTCTCTTTATTCTCCATCAGACTGTGAGGAACTGGAGTGCATTGACCAAGTTTTATTCATCTTTAAAACTTTTTTTTTTTGATGTTTATTTATTTTGAGAGAGAAAAAGAGAGAGGGAGAGATAGAATCCCAAGCAAGCTCCACACTCTCAGCACAGAGCCCAACACATGGCTTGATCTTAAAAACATGAGATCATGACCTGAGCTGGTATCAAGAGTCAGAGACTTAAGTGATCCAGCCACCCAGGTGACACTCATCCATCTTTAAATTCTTATTAATGAGCAAGCTACTGGCCACATTGTGGGTACACAGTGAATTTTGGCAAAGCTGAGCAGAATTGTGCCATTACTCCAATAATTTGTTTTCTGGAATTTATCAAGAGAGAACTTCCCAATTTATTCATGTTGTTGTTCTTTAGTTCCTATATTTAAAATATTATTGCATGCCTGAATTAAATAAATGAATGGGCAAACAAATTAGTGAATTATAAATAAGAGGTCAAAATAATTATTGACATTTGTGGTATGAGAATTAAAAGAATGACTTGCAATTGATAGATAATATATATATATATATTGTTGGAAAGTATTCAGTTTGAGACACAAGGGAAATCTGAATGGATAGAAACTCTAGCTCAGAACCATCTGTACTCTTTCTACTGTTGTTCAGTTACACATAAAACATTTTGTTTCTGTTACTCTACTTACATTATTCATCCACCTAGAATAACCCTATATTTTTTAAATTTTTTCTCTCAAAGTCTTATTTGTCCTTCAAGATCCTCTTCAGATCCCACATACTTTCAGATCCATTCTTGGCTTTGACCAGTGGCATGCATTTCTCCCTCATCTGACTCTTCATATGTCAGATAGGTCTTTATAGAAACATTTAATACAGTCACCCTGCATATGTTTATTTGTTCATGTGCTATCATCTGCAGTAAATATTGAGGCTTTGAAAAGCAGAAATGACGTTTTAATTTTATTTGCAATTCCTAGACAGTTTTACATAAAGAAGATATACCTTGCAATATACTATCTTAACAGTGGTTAGAAATATAAGACTGGAGATTATGTAAAAGTTCATGTAGACACATTAAACTGTATAATAGACGTAGTAGATAAATATGTATGGGAGCAATAAACTTTCGGTGGTGACCTAATTATTGCACCAAAACTATATTGGAGGGACCAAAACTTGTATCACAGGTAGTATAATTTTTCTTTTTCTTTTCTTATTTAAATACTTAATGTTTGCTGATTTTTGAAAGAATAAGAGAGAGAGAGAGAGGCGGGGGGGAGAGTGAGCATGAGCAGAGGAGGGGCAGAGAAAGAACCTTGAGCAGGCTCTAGGATATAACCTGTCAGCACAGAGCCTGATGCAGGGCTCAGACTCAGGAACTGTGAGATCATGATCTGACTCGAATTCAGATGCTTAACTGACTGAGCCACTGAGGCACCACTATAATTTTTAGGTTATACCCATTTTGATGAAATAGGGTCAAACATTTTTTTTTCTTCAGCTCACAACTGAAATTCTGTATGTATCTGTGGTGCTGACCAAGATCTCAGAGAATGTATGAAAATGTCATACATTCATAAGGTTTGCATAAATTACATTCTAGGGTTTTTATTCTTTTTGTTCCCAAATGGTTTATCAAGCTTGGAAGAAAATATTATACATAACTGCTACACCTTAGATTGCAATATACTATACCAAACTAATCATAGATATTTATAGCCTGCATAAACTCTGTGTGCCCATCCATGGCAAGCATTTAATAAAGCTAGTTCATCTGGAAAGGAAGTTAAATTAAATAATCCAAAATGAATGTGATGCATATTCACAAAAATGTGGTGTTTGGATTGAGCTAACAAAAAGGAAGTCAGGCCCCAGCAAAGATAGACAAGTTAGAATTCAGTCTTGTCCTCTATATGATACATTAGGCTTTCACTCTATGTCTATTCTTTCATGTCCATTTTTTAGACATTGTGCCATTTCCATTTTATTAAATCATCTAAAATCCAATACATCTCTGTTATATACTGCATGAATACAATAAAAAATTATCATACAGCTGCTGTATAGAAATCTAAAAACTATGTAAGAATATTCAAATGAAATTTTCAGGGTAGATTTTACTTTCTTAACATGAGAAGAAAATTAATTTAAGTGTAAATGTGCATTAAAGCTAAGGGTAGGATAGTAAAATAAATTCTGTTATTTTCATTCTTAAGATACTATTAAATTTCCAAACAGTTGAGGGATAATCACACTGTAGTAATTATCTACATAAAAAGAAAGACCCATGCATTTAATACCTCATTTTCCACCACTGTGCAAACTAAAGAAAAACTTAGCAGCAATATTAGGCAAAGTTATTTTGGTTCATGAACAAGCTATCAGGCTATGATACAGATCTACAGTCTCTTATATGTAATTCTAAAATCCAAATAGTCTTTAATACTATAAATATAAGTATACAATTATAAAGTATATATATATTTATAGTATATAAGTATGTTTATAAATATAAACATAAATATAAGAATATTTATAAATATAAAATATGTATATGTATAACATAACTATATTTATACGTATAAATATAAGTATATATTATATAGATATAGATATAAATGATATAGATATATTCACACTTATACCTTAGTGAATCATTTGGTGTCAAAACATCCCTGGACTTGAACTGATAGGAAGTAATACATAGTCTTCTTTTTAAATTTTAGTATGAATAGTCATACATTTTGCTATCTTATTAATGTGATATTATATTGCATAGGATGCTCTCTTTTAAAATCAACAACATTTTGAATTCTGAATCTCATTTAACCCCAAGGATTCCAGATAAGGGATTTTGGATGTAATGAAATCATCTTCCCTTTCAAACCTGCAACCTTATCTCTCTCCTTACTGCTACTTACACAGACAGAGTTTAGAGACAGAGTTTTGGGAATGGAAGTTGAGATATTGAGAATATATTTTTGTCTCTTTCCATACTCTAGTCAAATGAGATTTGAACTTGTATGTTGAGAAGGGTATGGACTTGCAGCTGAAAAAAATCCTTTTTGAGTTATTAAAAATTGGGGCCCAAACAGATTTCTTTCATGATCCCTGTAACAAAGCATTGTATAGATCTGAGGAGAAGTCATGTATTCTCCTCATTCTTCCATTCTGGCTGCATCTGAAAAGTGCTGTGTTGGAAACATAAGAAAACAAGATTCTTGACATAGCCGCTGGTATTGAATTCATAAGACCCATGAGCAATGACAGAAATTAAATTGGAAGTGATTTGCCTTCAAATGACTTGGAAGGCATTAAAAGTCAGTAGATGAATTCTAGAGCAGGCAAAGAGTATTCTAAACAAAACTTGGTGACTCTGTGACACTAAATTATGAGTCACATGGAAATGTGTCCTTAGGGAATCCAATTAATAAGTGGAGGGCATTTTTAGGAAGCTAAGTTATTGAAATGTCTGAAACTCAACATTATTCTAATAAGGACATAAATGTAAAAGTAAAACTGTTAAGGCCAAGTGGCATTTTGGTTTGGTAGGTTGGATTTTGTTTATTTTTATCATCAAGAAGTAAATACTACGTCTATGATATGGGTGACATACAAAGGCCAATGCTCCTCAAAATACCACAATACTCTCGTTATCCTTGTTAGTATTATCATTTATATTTTTAGTTAAAATTTGCCTCAAAATTAATTAGTTTATTGTAAAACTTGGTGTCCTTGGCTCTTAAGTTGGTGTCTTTATTTATTTTTTATTTTTTATTTAAAAAAAATTTTTTTTACTTTATAAAGTTTCATATTTTTTTAACATATTCAATTATTTTCCATCATTTACAATACAGTAGTTGCAATGACACTCCAAACAGAAAAGCAAAGTAAAAACTCAAAACACCAACTTCTGTTTCATGTAATTAGACTTATACAGAAATTAGAAGGTTAGGTACCAACTAGTTAAGTTGGTGTCTTTAGACAATTGGTGTCCACTTATGGAATCCAACATATATTCCCAAATTTATGGTTAATTTCACCTTTCATCCTATCACCCTAAAGAGATCCTTTACCAATCAAGGTTACTTAGACTTCCTATTTATTCTCCAGGGCTTATTGTTACGTCCATGGAATGCACGTCTCATTTTCTAGCCTCTTTGTAGAACAAGGCCAAACCTTAGTACGGTACCAACCAGTTCATCCAGCTTCTGTGGATTTATTTTATTTTTTAAGAGGTTGCCAAAATTAAAGGAAATCATCTCAATAGAGACTTCTTTAAACAAAAGGACCCTTAGGACTCCTAAGCAAGAGGGAAAACATTGTGTAGGTATACTGTAGATGTCAATAGAGATGGGTCTCAATTTGCTTTTTAATCAAACTTCTACCATCTTTCTTGCCAAATGCTGAATAAACTTTGATAGGTTCCCATCTGACTATTGGAATGAGATAAAAATATGGGAATTTTGATGGTGAGATGATACATGAAAGTGACACTAGTGACTCCCAAAACTTTCTTTTTGGTAAAATGTATAATTTCTTAGAACTGGAAGGGTATTAATTACTGTGATACTTGATCACTTATGAATCATGCGTTTTAAATTGTTTTTTTAATGTTTTATTTTTTTTGATACAGACAGAGACAGAGCATGAGAGGAGGAGGGGCAGAGAGAGAAGGAGACACAGAACCGGAAGCAGGCTCCAGGCTCCGAGCTAGCTGTCAGCACAGAGCCTGATGTGGGGCTCGAACCCACAAACGTGAGATCTGACCTGAGCCGAAGCCGGAGGCTTAACCGACTGAGCCACCCAGGCATCCCATGAATCATGTGTTTTAAACAAGTGATTGAATTGTCTCTTCAAATGCTAGCAAGCAAGGAGAGGGTAGAAAAGTCATTTATCAAATGTACTTCGGGTAATAGTAAAGGTCTAGAATTGAATGTTTTCTTGTTGACAGTGAGGGCATCAGAAGCAAGGGGTTAGGGTGTAAAACTGTTTTTGTTTGGGGTGCCTGAGTGGCTCAGTCAGCTGAACATCTGAGCATCTGACTCTTGATTTTGGCTCTGGTCATGATCTCACGGTTGTGCGATCGAACCTCACATTGGGCTCCACATTGAGTGTGGAGCCTACTTAGGATTCTCTCTCCCCCGCTTTTCTCCCTCTCTCCCACTCACTTTCTCTCTCTAAAAAGAAAAAAAAAGCTTTGTTTTTTCTTCATTTTTGTTGTTGTTATTTTATAAGAGGAGAAATATGTCCCAGATATTTAGCTTCTAGAAGCTATATCCATTGCTATATCTTTGATGCGAAAATTAGAGTTATTTCCCAAAGATAGTACGTTCATGGCATTGAAGACATTTAGAGGCATTTAGAATGGCAGATACTAAGCTTTCCTGTTTGTGGCATGTGACTGCGTGTGTGTGTGTGTGTGTGTGTGTGTGTGTGTGTGTGTGTGTGTGTATAGGGTTTGTGTGTAAATATTAAGTACTTGAATTACATTTTATGAATAATTTTCAATAATCTTTCCTCATTTATCCAATTTCTATTAAGTCTCCACATCACATTGTATTCGATGGCCTCTCTCCACCAGTCAATGATACCTTCCCTATTTCCTTGGCATCTGTACATAGTTAATTATGGTGTGTGTAGGGTGAGGAGGAGGATTTTATCTCTCTCCCAGTTTCTTTCCTGTTTATCAAAATACTTCCATTTAAAAATTATAGACTCTGTCCTGAGGTGAAAACTGCAATCTGTTTTTTCTTTTTATTTACTTAGTTATTTTGTAATTTTTAATGATTATTTATTTTGAGACAGTGGATGGGAGCAGGGGCGGGACAGAGGGAGAAGGAGAGAAGAAAGAATCCCAAGCAGGCTCTGTGCTATTAGCACAAAGCCTGACATGCTGCTCCAGCCCATGAACCATGAGATTATAACCTGAGCCAAAACCAAGGGTCAGATGCTTTCCTGACTGAGCCATCCAGGCGTCCTGGTTTTTGATTTTTTAAAAATCATTGCAGAGACACCTGGGTGGCTCAGTCGGTTAAGTGTCTAACTTTGGCTTAGGTCATGATCTCACGGTTCTTGAGTTCTAGCCCCGTATCAGCCTCTGTGCTGACAGCTCAGAGCCTGGAGCCTGCTTTGGATTCTGTGTTTCCATCTCTTTCTGCTCCTCCCCTGCCTGTGCTCTGTCTCTGGCTCTCTCAAAAATAGGCATTAAAAATAGAATTAAAAAAATTTAAAATTAAAAAAAAATCATTGCAAAGTTTGTACATATGATCCTTTACATATAGAGCAACCTTTACGTATAGAGCATGATTAGAGCATGATGTGCTAATAACTATGTAGCTTTGGACTATGTGAAAACTCAGGTCTCTCTTTGTTTGAAAGTAAAGTTGTATTTATAATGAACATATACATTTATTGAAGAGCAATCTGTGCATTGATAATTTTAAATTAGGGCTCTTTTTTTTTAAGAATATACTCTCATAGTGAGCAAAGCAAACAGAAACTTTGTGCTTCCTGAAAAAAAAGTAAAAAGTAGCTTTCTGAAAAAGACTCAAGTACTGCATGCTTGTAATATAACAACTACATTCACTTGTTCAGTATGTCCCTTTATAGGGTGGAGGCAAGGGAAACTTTGAGGAAGAATTCAAACAGTAAAATACACATATAGCAGAATGGCCCAGGATCTTTAAACTTATCTTTTATCTGGAATGGGAATGAAGCTAGTACTGTCTTGCTGTTTCTCCATGCCCGAGAGGCCTCTGAGAGTTGGATTTTATTTGGTATGACTTCCCAGAGCTCCTTGTGACCAGTGGGTTCTCCACAGGGTATTACTGATACTTGTTACAATATATTAATCAGAACAAGGGCTCTCTTCATGAAAGGAAACTGGGAGTCGAGAGTCTAAAGTCTAGAATTCTGTAAGTCAAAAGCTTAAAAACAAAGTATTCTTACCTGCATCTCCTCCTTCAGGAAGCTTTGGAAAGGAAAGTTACCATGTATTACTTTTCAGAGGTGAAAGGAAGAATTTACTTGTTCAGAATCCCAACAAACCATGTTCCCTTTGTGTATAAGAGTTAGGAAGAACAACTATAAAATTGTGTGACTTCAAGTGGGAATAAGTTTTCTTTTGTGAAAAGGGCAAATATTCCTTTAACAAATACTTCTATTGGCAAATTGTTAATGGGGCTATCATGAAGGGCTTATATGATGATCCAGGAGATAATTTAGAAATTTGGATGCTTGTTCTTTTCTACCAAATCTGGCTTATGTTATTTCAGAGCCAAGCTGTTGACCTTTTCATACTCCTTTTGTTAAGCTATTGCACCAAAAGGATTACGTATCCAAACAATTTTGAGAAGCTTTTCACCATGAGTAAAGTAGGGGGCTTAAATTTATTGAATACTGCTGCATTTAACCTATTTAATTGGAACACGTTAATTAGATCTAATTGCAAAGTTGTTTTAATTGGAAAATCAAGCATTGCACTGATATTGGTGTGCATGATTAAACAAAGTAACTGAGGTCACCAGTAGATTGTGTAAGATTCATGCTCGTGATTGATTAAGTATGAAAGTTAATCAATTTAATTTATGTGATTGATGTTAATTCTTTCCTTTTGAAATTGCCTTTTCCTATCTTATTTTATCAAGATACCGTGTGTGGAATGTCAACTAAACTACAGTAGCTCTTCAGTTTGTTTATTTTGGTATAATGATGTGTTTATTTCTGATCTAAGTAATTTTAACATGGTTTTTGTGTCACTAATTAAGATTTTCAAGTTACTGGAAATAAAATTAGATTTTCTATTAAGAAAATTTAATTTTCCTTGGGAAATAATTCAAGCAACATGGGAAACTTAACCTATTAGTTCCATTAATGGATTTGATAGTTTATTGCCTTAAAGCATATGCCACACAACCCAAGAACAAAAGTGTCCCTCTTTTTAATCATCTCCGTGCCAATGTGTTTTATGGTTCCTGATCACAATGATGATAATTGTAATAATAATGAGAAGATGAAGAACATCTTATTATTAAGATTATATAGTACTTACCATACACCACTTTTTATATAATAGTTATGTGCCAGGCATTGTTCTAATTTCATTAAGTATAATAATTCATTAAATAACTTACATTCTATAAATGCATTTACTTCTGTGAATTTTCTTTTATTAAAGTCACAGTTGTAATATGTTCTTCTGAATTGGTTGTATCTATGTCTTGTATCAGGAGGATTCTCCAGAGCAACAGAACCAATAAGAGATATTCATATCTTTATTTCTCTTATCTATATCTCTCTACTTACCTACTTAACAATCTACCTGCCTATCTGTCTATCTATAGAGAGAATTCTTTTAAGGAGTTGACTTCTGTGATTTAGGGCAAGGAATGGGTTGCCATCCAACATTGTAGGGCAGGCTGGCAAGCTAGACACTCAGGCAGAAGATGGTGGTACAGTTCTGAAACTTAACTATGCAGAGACGGCCACCAGGCTGGAATTGATGCAGGAGTTGATACTGTAATTTTGGAGAATTTCTTCTTTTTTGGGAAACCTCATTTTGTTTTTAAGCTCTTCAACTGATTGGATGAGATCTACCCACAATATTGAGGGTAATCTACTTTGCCTAAATCTAATTTATTATAGATGTTGACTACTTCTAGAAAGTACCTTTATAGAAACACCTAGATAAGTGATTAAGTAATTGGGTAGGATAGACTAGCTGTGTGATATATAAACTTAACCATAATGTAACTTGAATTTATATGAATGGTTTATAAAGATGAGCAGGAGTCATGGGAATGAATATACACCTAACTATAGTGAAATGTCAGTATAGTATTGTTCTGTAATTAGAGAACAGTACTAATAAGTTGGTAATAGTTTGTAAGGCCAAAGTTGTGTCAGAACCTTGAAGTTTATTTCATGAACAAGCTTTTTTAACTCTTTTCTTCCTTTATTTTCAGTTTTCCAAACACCCTTGTAGCCTGGGGGGCATGGAACTAAGTTCTTATGCAAAAGACATAATTATATAGGTCTACTGAGTAAGGGATGCTGTCATGGGGGAGGATTTATCATTCCCCCCCCGCTTAATAAAGCATAAAATAAAAACAAAAAGCAGACACTGCTACACATATTTCATTTCCCTTTCTTCTTGCCCAAGCTACCAAAAAGTAGCCTAGAAGAACAGCAGTTGCTGACAACCTAAGGACATAAGCCAACACCAAAGATGGCAGAACTGTGAGATAGGAAAACTAGCTTCCTGGAGGACAGTGCTGAGTTGTTCTTGGCTAATACTCCCTGTCTTTGCACTTCTTGTTATACAGGAAAAACAATATACCTCTTTTAAAGTTACTACAAGATGTAATTCCTTGGGTTTATTTGCTCATTCGTTGTTTGTTCTTGTTAGTTTGTGGACACAATCCTAACTAAAGGGTTTTTTTTTAAACCTATTTTTATAGTAAAAAGGGAAAATTTGCTTATATTTATTGGATATGCAAGACAAATTATGAATTTGCATCATCATCTTTCACAATCAATGTAATTTTATCAGGACAGATAACTCTAAAAGAGTTATTACAGACTTTCCAAAGCAAACTCAAGGGCGGTTATAAGAATATGCAATATTGACTATGAAAGGCTATGAAATTGTAAACATATTGTTCTTCTCTAAGCTGAATTATTATCCCTGAATTATAATAACTGATATTATTTAGAGTTAGTTTTTAATGTAAAGGATAATAGAGGATATATTTCTTTGGATTCTTGGAGGGGGACAGTCAATAAATTTAAGAAGGGGAAAGAAAGGAGATACAGACAAAGTTAAGAGTGAGAGTAGGATAATTGAGAATTAATGATACACGTTTTTCAACTGTTTATGAGTTTAGCTCCTCTCCTCCCCAGGGGTGAGAGGAAATGAAAATGGTATCAAAAACATAATCTTATCTTTCCCTTGTTCTTATGTTATTTTTACTGTCTGGTACACATTCAAGAAGAAATATATACTGGATCATTTAATGAATGAAAGGCAAACTAGTTAAATATCAAAGTACTGGAAATATTCATGTCAGAATTACTTATAGAAACACATAAAAAATTACAAGAACTTAACCTAAAAGGGAAGGTTCAAGAGGATAGGCATTAATTCTATGAAATCTTGAAGTGTATAAACAAGGCAAATATCATTTTATGTAGTAAAAGCAAAAGACTAGACAGGTAAAGATCACTTTATTCAATTTTAAGTTAAAAAATTATACAGCAACATCTCTTGAAATTTTAAGATTTTAAGTTATACACACACATATGTGTGTTTGTGTGTGTGTATATATGATGTATGTGATGTAAAAAAAATAAAGAAGGATTCTTTATTTCAAGGGTATTCACAATTTTGAGGGATCAATGCAAGCAGAACTTGGCATTTCCATGTGTTATTTTCCATACGTTTGCAATAATTGCCTTCATTGTTAAGAAAACCATGGCCTCAGGGTCAGACAGTTGACATAGAAAGAGCCAATAGTGTGTGTTGTGGAGAAGTTGCTTACAAACATAAGATCAACATTTATAAATTTGGTGACTTTCCATAAGATTCCCTACTTCTCAATTCTCTTGAACCACAGAGAAAATGTGGCAGCACTGTATCTGCATTCTAAACGACCATCGATAGGCTGGAGCTGACAAATGGGTGTCCTATTAAATCAGCCATGTAATTAATTAGAATTCACTTCAGGGCCCTTGATTCTCTGTTTTCTCCCAACAATGAGACATTTAGTCAGTTATCATTAATCAAGGAACCTGAACTGCTGTTTGGGTTTAGAGAAATATAGAAATGTATCTTTATAACTACTACAATTTAAAAGGAAAACAAAATACGAATTGAAAGGACTTTCATCGTTCAAGGAAAGAGAATAAAGCATATTTTACTAAGGAAGTAAATACTATTTTAACATGTTTATTGCAAATTGACAATGTAATCTAAAATTATACTGCCCAATATGATATTCATTAGGCATATGCAACTCCAGACCTCTTGCAATGTGACTAGTCCAAATCAAATATACAGTGTAAGTTGAAATATACACTGAATTTTGAAGACTTATTGGAAAAGAATATAATAACTTTTTTATTGGGTACATTTTGAAATAAAATATTATTTTATTTTATTTTTTACATTTATTTTTAAGAGACAGAGAGAGAGAGTGTGAACAGAATGGGGCAGAGAGAGAAAGAGACACAGAATCTGAAGCCGGCTCCAGGCTCCAAGCTAGCAGTCAGCACAGAGCCCCATGTGGGGCTTCAACCCACAAACTGTGAGATCATGACCTGAACACTCAACGGACTGAGCCACCCAGGCACCTCGAAATAAAATATTTTTAGATCCTGACTTGTATAAACTCTATTAAAATTAATTGCTACAGGTTTTAATGCTATAGAGGCTGTGTATGGTCCCTGAACTCCCATTATTAGCATTAGTAAATGAGCATCTTATTTAAATGCCTTTTAGCTTTTCCTTGCCTAGTTAATCTAGTTAGAGCCTCTAGTTCACATTGAATGCGATATAGAAATGATGAAATGGATATCCTTACTTTATTCCTGACCTGATTGGAAAAGAAAAGAAAAGAAAACAAAATAAAAAAATAAAACAAATCTTTAGGCATTAAATATGATGTCAGCTGTAGTTTTTTTATAGATGACCTTTATCAGGTAGAGAAAGTTTCTTTGTATTCCTGGGTGCGGAGAATTTTTACCAAGGATGGACAATGGATTTTATCAAAGGCATTTTTTAATTTATTGAAACAATCGTATGTTTTTCACCTATCAGGTTGTTAATATGGTGAATTATATTACTTTTTGCATGTTAACCCAGCCTTGCATTCTTGGGATAAATCCCATTTAATCATGATGTATATTCATATCTATGTTTTGCTAGACTTGCTAAAATAATGTTTAAAATTCCTTCAGCTATGTTTAAGAGGAATAGTTGGTCTGTAGTTTACTTTCCTTGTATAGTGTTTACCAGGTTTTGTATCTAGGTAATTACAGCTTTCTAGAATGAGTTGGGAAGTATTCCCTCTCTTACAATATTCTGGAAGAGTTTATGTGGAAAATTTTTCACATTATGATAAATGTTTCGTATGCATTTCTGAAAAATTGATGTTCTGTTGTTGTTGGATAGAGGGTTTTATAATAGTAGCTATAAAGAGTTGTTGGTGCCTGGGTGGCTCAGTCAGTTAAGTGTCCAACTCTTGATTTTGGCCCAGGTCATAATCTTATGCTTCATGAGATCAAGCCCCGTGTTGGGCTCTTTTTTCTGACCCCATGGAGCCTGCTTGGGATACTCTCTCTTTCTCTCTCTGCTCATGCTTTTCTCTCTCTCTCTCTTTCTCTCTCTCTCTTTCTCTCAAAGTTTATTTATTTATAATAAACTTTAAAATAATAAATATAGAGTTGTTGATTGGTTGTTTACATTTTCTATAACTTTACTGATTTTTCTGTTTACTCATTGTTTCAACTATTGAAATGGGATACCAAATGAAATCTTTTATTCTTATTATGGTTCATCCTTGAAGTTTTTATCAATTTCCATTCCATGTATTTTGAAACTTTGTTATTAGTGCTGCAGCATTAAGGCATTTTAATTCTCCTGATTAATCAATCTCTATCATTTATAAAAATAACCCCTTTATATACCTGGTAATATTACTTGATCTAAAATTGTCTTTATCTAAAAAAAAAAATCACCTTTGTCTGGTACTGCTATAACAATTCTAGCTTTGTTTTGGAAAAATATTAGTATGGAATATCATTTTCTATTTTTTTACTTTGTTTCTATTAGTGATTTCATATTTAAGGTGTATTACTTATAGACAGAACCTAGACAGATCATGCTTTTTTATTCAATTTGCTAATTTCAACATGTAATTGGGAGCCATGAGACTAGTTATTATTGACATGTTTAGGTTTAAATATATCATAACACTGTTTATTTTTCACTAGTCCCAGTTGTTATTTGTTCTTTCTTTTTTTACCCTTTTCTGGATTAATTCAGTATTTTTTATGATTCTACCACCCCCTTTAAAAATTATTTCTCTATAACACTTTTGTCATTTTAGGGCAGTAAGTGTATCTTAAACATAGGGAATACTCAAGAGCACCTGCTTTTTAACACTTAGATTTGGCATTTTACTGAAGGTCCTAGCGAGATAATAACCCATGAAATGAATAAACTATAAGAAGATTATAAAGAAAGAAAGAAAACTAGAATTCTCTTCAAATGACTGCTTATTTAGAATACCCAAAAGAATCAGTAGATCAATTATTTAATGAGGGCTGCTAGATTTAAAACCATTATTAAGTGTTTGGCTTTACTCCACTATCAGTTCTTAGAAATCATTCTTTTACATTGCATATTTATGTTGAGCATTTAACCATTTTTGGAGGGAGCATCCAAAGTTGATTGTTGGTTATTTCTCATAGGTTTCTCTATTGTGTTGAGTAATGGCTTTGTCTGTAAAATTTATATCCCCTAAGTTGCTTACAGCTATGATAGCTACTCTTTTTTATAATGTTAATTTATTTTTGAGAGAGAGAGGGAGAGAGAGCAAGCAGGGGAGGGCAGAGAGAGAGACAGAGAATCTGACGCAGGCTCCAGGCTCTGAGCTATCAGCACAGAGCCCAACACAGGGCTCACACTCATGAACCTTGAGATTATGATCTGAGCCGAAGTCAGACCCTCAACATACTGAGCCATCCAGGCACCCCAAAACTATAACTACTCTTGAATACACTTGATTTGATAAAAACTTACTTTCTGTGTTCCTATCTTCACTCAGTCATTTAACATTCTTAACAATGAATCTTGTCATGGAGAAGAGCTTATCTAGTAATTTTAATTGTTATTGATAAAACAGTTTGTCATTTTTCCATCTGCCATATTGCCAAAAAAGCTTAACCTATACCATTTTCACAGCTATCTAATTTCTGATGTATAATCCTTATAGTGCTAAAATGAGGATGATAAAAGTTTCAGGAGCTCCATCTCAAATATTAAAATTAAAATTAATAAAACAAACAATTTACTGTCTGTCTCATAGTTTCTATAGTACAGAAGATAAGTTAGAACTTTAATTTGTCTTTTTGTCTAGTGTCTTGGTAGTAGTATTTAAATGTGATGCCCTGAATTAAACACAGAAGTTATCTGAGTACACAATACAAGGAGGCTACTCTTTATTGTATTTCCATATATTTATATACATTTAACTTGTTTTCATTATATTTTTCCTTAAGTCCATTTTAACCTAATTATTCAATAAAAAAAAAGTGTTTGAGCACCAACCACGTGTTTGCTCCTGATACGTAGACAAATCGTTAGGCCACAGACATTTTTCTATTTGGTTATGACTCTCAGATTATAAATAATGAAGAAAAATTTAGCTTTACTCTGACTTAATTAATTGATTTGCACAGCTGAAAAATAAAAAAAATCTAAATGATATCAGAGACACTTTGAGTCAGTAGCTCAACTAAGTAGTTGGGGATCTGGTTATTTCTGCTTCCTTTGCAGTGGTGTTGGCTTCTACATTAACTTCCATATCATTTTCCATTGGCCCTGCTTGTTGAGGCTTTCCTTCATGTGGTAGAGTCAAGGTTTTATATTCTCATTTTATATCTTCCATAATCATCCATAACTTCCATAACTATCCATAACAGATAATAAAAGTTTAAAAGAGAAAGTGAAAAGTTCTCCTCATAGAAAACTTCCATAAATACATGCTCCATCACCTCACATGAGCCTGTTTAGAATATTAGTTTGTCCCTCAACTAGTTATTGTTCATGCTAATTGGCTTAAGCCTGGAACAGAGGGTGGTTTCAACAATATCTAAGCCATATGGCTGATAACAGTGGTGGAGAGAGGAGAGGTTTTGTAAATATAACTCAGTAACTGTTAAGAATAAAGAGGGTGTATTTGCAATGAAGTGGATGGAGCTAGAGAGTATCATGCTAAGTGAAATAAGTCAGAGAGAGACAAATGCATATGATTTCACTCATATGTGGAATCTGAGAAGCACAAAATAATCAAATAATCTAACAAATAATCATAGGGTGAAAAATGCAAACCAAGAAACAAGCTCTTAACTATAGAAAACAAACTGGTGGTTACCAGAGGGGGCACAGGTGAAATAGATGATGGGGATCAAGGTGTGCACTTGTTGTGATAAGCACCAGGTGTTGTATGTAATTGTTGCATCACTAAATTGCACACTTGAAACTAACATTACACTGTATGTGAATGAACTGGAATTTAAATTAAAAAAGAGTAAAGGGAAAAAAAAGGATAAGGAAGGTGAATGGAAGATGGTGACAGGGTGGGGGGTGGAGAAGATAACTACTGCTCTCTGTGCCATCTTTAGTAATTTTTTTGAATTGGGAACTTTAAATGATCACTAAAAATTGTTGAATCATTGAGTGTAGTCAGGTATAATTGTCCAACCTTAAACAGCAGACTAGTAAGCTAGGTAAACTTCTCTTTCTCATGAGATGTTTCACTCTGCTTTTTAAACATAATCACACAATTTAGATTTATTTCTATAAATTTAAATCATACTGATTTTCACTGCCATTCCTGCTTGTTGAGTTGTTTCAGAATCTTGATTTTGTCAACTGTCATATTAACTTACCCTTCTAGACTGAAGTCACCTAAAAATTTGATAAGCATACCTCCTTTATCTCTATCTACCACATAGATAAAAATGTTTCATAGGACAAGGCCAAATATACCGGTTGAGCTTTCTTTTTTCTTTTCGTTTTTTCTTTTTGATTATGGGGAAACACTAGAATAAGTAACTTCTAGTATATGGTAAAATTAGGGTAAAAATACTCAGTTTTTCTACTAGTATCCGTGTCATTTTGAGTTAGTACTGTCAGTAGTAAGCATTCACAATCATATCTGATTATAGTCAGGGTTGGGTAAGGATAAGAAATAAGATAAAGGTCAGGTTTATCTGTTGTACAGATTTCATGTTAAAAAAGAGAGAGAAAACAATGATTTTACAATTTGATGCCTCCATTTTGACTGTGTCACAGCAGACAAAAGAGCTCAATATTGCTGTGTTAGAATGTCTATGTACATGGTAAGCATCTGTAGAAGGGCTGACAATACTGACCCCCTTCTTGGCTCTTCCTCTTGTTAATGTTTGCTCAGTGACCTCTCTTGGGGATTTTTGTCCCAAGGCCTCTTGGAGATTAGCATACATACCTTAGAAAAAGTCACTGAGGCCAGGATCAGAGGAGGCTTCTTTTGGCCTCCCATGAATCTGTTAGAGATAGCATAGTCTTCCCCCTTCCTGATGCACAACTGCTACAAAATCTAACTAAAGTTAGCTGTCAGGTGCAGAAAAGCCTTTGAGGTACATGTGAACCCTTTGATCTCACTAAGAAGCTCTTCTGTGTGTCCCTTTGGTCTATAAAATCTGTGGACTAAAGTCTGGAATTGGTGGAGAATAACTGTGCAGTTGCTGCAGATCATCTTCTAATTGATCCCCACCTGACCCCCTACTCCCATCAGTAAATTGTCCTGAATAAAACCCTTTGAAAACTGTATGGAGTGTCCTACTTCATTTTCTGATCTCAAAGTGCCTTCTCAGTTTGTTTCTCTCTCACTGTCTAACAGCATCTATTGGTTCTTGTTCTATAAACTTATCTACCACGAGATTTACTGTCCATATATAGATAGGCCACTCTTCTTTTCCAATTGGTCTGGTGCTCTGATAGTGTAGCTTCTGAGTTCTAATTTATCCATTTGATCTTTTATGTGACCTTTTTAGTCCTTCCTATTGTCATTTCTGACTGCATAATCTACCAATATGCTTTGTAATCCCATGTTTGGTGGGGCATGCTTTATGAATCATGCAATTTATTATTGATGATGCATTTCTCTAAAAGAGGGAAAGCTACTAACTCAGAAAAAATGAAAATAGAAGAATTGGGACAGCAAACTCTGTGAGTAAAGGTTCACAGATTTTTAAAGGGGAATCCTTTTTTTTTTTTCCCCTGCCCCCAGCCAAGGTCAAGGCAGGAGATTTTCCTTAGTGCCTCTCTTGGCTAGCACTGTTTTATTGTTTTCACTTTTATTTTCATTTTGTTTGTTATGTTGAAGCCCACACCACATCCACATCCAGATCAAGGCCCTTGTCTCTTCTCCTTGAATGACCATTAAAACTCAAGCCTCTAAATTAAATATTATGAATTATTTTAGGATAGCTGTAGTAACAGCTCTCTACTCTGCTTTTCAGCTATCTTTCTTGATTTTGGCCTCTTTCACTGAAATACTTCCAGTTCCATGTGGTGCCTGAGTGGCTCAGTTAGTTAAGCATTTGGCTCAGGTCATGATTTCGTGGTTTGTAGGTTCAAGTTCTGCGTTGGGCTCTTTGCTGACAGCGTGGAGCCTACTTGGGATTCTCTCTCTCTCTCTCTCTCTGTCCCTCCCCAGCTCATGTGCTCTCTCTCTCTCTCTCAAAATTAACAAAAAAATTAAAAAAAATAAAAAAAGAAATACTCCCAGTTCCTTTCATCATTCTTTATTTGTTTTCTTTGCTTTCTTTAATAATAACTGAGAAACTTCTAATATTAAAGCATGAAACTCAGACCTAATTAATTACGTCAGGTTTGACTACAGTAAAGCATATGTATTCCTTTCTGAATTATTGTGATTATTATTGTTGTTGTTATGCACTTACCTAAGTGTTCATATGTCTTATCTCAATTCCATCATTCTGTTCACCTCAACACAAGGTATTCTCCTTTTAAAATTCATCTTTATAGTTATTTTATTTTGGGTAGCACAGTCCAGTGTTAATATATTAAGAAAATAATTTGCCTCGACCCAATTTGAATTCTATCTTTACATTATATCGTCATGTAATAGTGATATTTATTTCTAAAATAATACACATATATGGTAGGACATTTTAGAATATAATTCATTATATTTAGTATTCCTAATCCAGTATGATTAAGTTTATTTGTAATGTTTGCTACTGAAGATTATTAATTTTAATATATTTGTGAGTATGTTTTTCCCACACTGTATGAATTATGTAAAATATGCACAGCCAGATTCTTTTACAAAAATGTTTATATACTTCATTCCATCAGGAATTCAGAGCTAAAATATATAATAAAGGAAATTAACTTTATAATTCCTGATTCTAAAAAAGTAGTTCTAAGTCTTTGAATTCATATTCTCTCTTGTTTAGACACTCACTCTTCAGATTATATGTATAATTTAGAGAGAGAAAGAGAGCATAACTGAGCGAGAGAGAAATGTGAGCACCCCATCCGACATTTATCAAAATTGAAGTCTCTTATCAAAAGTACACTTTTGATGATTTGGTAATAGATTTAGAGCTCAAAAAAGAATTAACCAAATAATTCTCAGAGCAGGAACGCACATTTTGGCCAGCATCTGGACAATATCAACTTAACATCTTTACACAATATGCTTTTCACAATTCAACTTGACTTTGAATGTGATGGCTTTTCTAGGTGCAGGTGCTGTTCTTAAACATCTGATGCCTACTGTGTTGTCAGACGGGTAGCAGATCTGAAAGGTGCAAAATTAGAATGAGATGTGTATACCCAGGAGCACAGAATTTGTGAAGAGCAGATCTAATCCTGTTGTGATGAAGTGTTAACTTGAAAAGATTGTTAGCCATAAAAAAGTCCCCCTACATGTACTCAGCTACACCTAAATTCAGCTAGTTAATGTGGACTCCATTTCTTTGCTTGAGGTGAAATTCATGTGAACTGTAAATGCTTGATCAGGAATATTTCACTGGCTTTGCCTGGCCAAAGAGACCCAGGGAGAGAAAAGCCCTAGGCCAAAAGCATCCTGCTGACCAATTGTTGCTAGTCTGCAGTTTAGAAATGAGGAAAGAAACAGGGCATCATTAAGGTACCTGGAAACTTTGGGCCTTTTGATATTCTGTTTCGATCTCTCAACGGTGTTGATTAGTGTTGATTTGTTTCCCACCTTAAACAGTTTTAAAAAGACAAATTAATAAACAACCTCAACAACAATGACAAAACTTTCATCATGGAGAGAAAGATCTCCTTTCTGGGTTCCATTTAGAAAGTACTACTGCTGAATCCCAGGAAATGCTAAAATTGATCTGCTTACTTGCAGTACCAGGACCAGAGGCATCAGCAGGTTCCTAAAAACAAAGGTTGCAACTGGAACTATAGGAGAATCATTAAGGATAGATTTGGGAGAGAATGAAAGACCTAATTCCAGATAACTGGGACTAGGAGAGGATGGTGTAGTTACACAAAGACAGAAACCACTAGTAAAATAGGACATGTCCTTTTCAAATGAGTTTGAAATTGGAGAAGTGAAGATTTTTAATGAAGATCATGTATGAAAATATCACCTAAGATAAATACTGATGCTTTTTTATGCTTTTCTCTATAAAATAGGCAATGAATAAAGGGGTACAGATTGCACAAAAGACAAGGATGGATCAGAACAAAACAAATATGACAATGGCACATTAGGAAGGGTAGCTTAGAAGGCTTCATTCCTTCAATAAGTATTTACTGAGCCACTGTTTGTTGTTGTTGTTTTTCCAGGCACCATGCAAAGACCTGGGGATACTACATAGTTTTAAACTGAACAAAATCTCTGAAATCTTCACGAGAGTAAAAAAGAATGACGTTCATAAATATAAAATCATAACTCTGTGTTATTTTTGGTGAGGCCAGTGGGGTGATAGTGATTAAGAGATTAGAATAGGAAAGACACACTGATAGACAGACAATGCTTCCTTGAGAGAGTGAGCTTTGACCTGAGACAGGAAGAAAATGTGGGAATCTGTTAAGTGGAAAAGGACATGGGGAAACGTTCTGGGCAGAGAATACTGCATGCCAGAGACTCTGGCTGGATGTAGAATATCAGTTGTGAAAATTAAAAACGTGAAGCTAATGAATGAAAACAGGCATACAAAGAGATGCAGACCCCAAGTCTGATTATTCAGAGTCTTGTGAACCACATAAAGAAACCTTGCCTGTATCTTAAGAGAATTGGAAGCCAAACTTTAGTGTGAAGAATGGACTTGCTAGCAGTAAAGAACAGATGTAGGCTGACTGGTAAGGAGGCTACTTTTAGGAATGGAGAGAAATGATGATGATAGTTTGGTGCAGAGTGAAATTGGAAAGGATTAAGAGGATAGGGAAATGTGAGATAAATTTGGGAGAAAAATTCAATATGCAGATAGATGAACAGCAGCCGGGTAATGCAGGGAACACTACCCACTCCCACTCAAATAGCAATGTCTGTCACAGGTGTTCTCAATGCTAGGGCCAGGACCTCTTCAAAATAAATGTCACTCTCAGGTTCAGATTCAGAATTTGTAAACGGTTCTTATTGTGATAAGAATAAATCTTAGCACAGAAATTGCAGGGATAAGGAGGTAATTGAAGGTACTTTGGGGGGAGAAAAGTATGCATTTGGGCAGAGGAGGAGCAAAAGCTTTAGAAGAAAATTAAGTTACTTATCTCCTTAATATTTTTTTCAAGTGAATATAAGTAATATTCCCTGCCTGAGCTTTATGTGATTATGTTTACGGAAAAGGAGATTGGTGGTAAAAAGTACAGAAAACTGACGCATCTTAGAATCCCGCTAATCATTTTGTTTTTTTCTCTTTGAGGCTTATTAGAACTGTAGAATCTCAGGCCCAAACTCAGTCCTACTAGATCAAAATCTACATGTTCAAAGATCTCCAGATGATTTGGACACACACTCAAGTTTGAGAGTCACTATTTGAAAGAAATATCCAGTAACTGTTCCAGAGATGGGATGGAGCACTGTGCTACTACTCATTGTTTGACAAATTGTGGTCCCTTTGCAGCTCAGCCTCCTTTAACCTACACATTCACACAATATGACCTCAAGTTCATTTTTAAGTGGTATATGCATGCTCAGATACCACATTAGTTATATGTCTATCTAATGCTATTCATAACTTAAATAAAAGAAAAGCACACCAACTTTTGAAAATGATAACGGATGAAAGTAAAATAAGTTGGCAATGACAAATGAAGAAGAAAAAATTAAGCCATAGCTCATACTTAATAAAAAGAGAATCCCACCTGATAATTTGAGAAAGAATGTGCTGCTAACCAAAAACTTAAGTGAAAAGATCAAAAGCCTTCTTTCAAGTTGTCTTTTCATGAAGGTTCTTACAAATTTCCCTTCTTTCCATTCAAAAACAAATTTCCTACCTTTCCAGTTACCTACTGCTACATAGCAAACCAACTCATAATTTAGCAGCTTAAAACAACAATTGATCACTATCTCTCATGGTTTTGGAAACTGAGTGGGCTCATTTGAGTAGTTCCAGGTTGGGGTCTTTTCAGTCAAACGGAATCTGAGGTTGGGGACATTTGAAGGCTTGATTGGACCTTTTGTCTAAGGTTGCTCATCATGTGACTAACAGCTGGTGCTGGCTGTCCTCTGCTAGCTCAGTTGGTGTGCTAATTCGAATGACTCCACGTGGTCTCTCCATGCCCTTGCCTTCGCATTGTAGAGAAAGAAGAGAAAAGAGGAGAGACACAGAAACGGAGGGAGAAATACTTTTAAAGAGACGTAGACAAACTTAAGCAGAATTTCCTCAGGTAGAATGGAATATATAATCACTACAAATTAGATGCTGTTTTCACCCCTCCCTAAATATAGATTTCATTTGCATCATCATCTCGTCTGCTAAAGGTCATTTTTCAAATGTGAAATTTTAAATGTCAGCTACCAAGGAAGTTTGACTACTCAATCTCTCCTGTTATTCTGACTCCACCAGTCTATTATTTAGAACATTTTAGTAGTTGATTGCTGATATTCCTAATTAAGCAGTGGTTTGTGTAAATTGATTTGAGGAGACCTAATTTTTAAAACTCATGTGGCACAGAATGTGCTGGATAGTTCAGTTGCATATCCTTTTCTTGACTAAAATGCATTAAGTGGATTTGGGCAAAGAAATATAATTATAATATAATTGTTGAAACCCCACTGAGCCACAGATTACATATTCTTAAAGACCATTCATTGCTCAGGGGGTTCATAGAAGAAATTTATGCATTGGATGGAGGAATGGACAAGAAATCTAGACAAACTAGAAGACCTTTAAAGCCTCTCTAAATTGATGATCGTATAATTTTAGCACCCCTTCTAGGCTTAACTTGAGCAAATCATAGTGGGCTTTCTCCTCAACTCAAGCTCTTTAAATGCTTTCTGAAGGAGACTCGATTAATTGCTGCTGCCATTGTCACAATCAAATTATCT
Organism: Suricata suricatta; assembly: GCF_006229205.1. Taxonomy (NCBI): domain Eukaryota; kingdom Metazoa; phylum Chordata; class Mammalia; order Carnivora; family Herpestidae; genus Suricata; species Suricata suricatta. The sequence goes on along the minus strand of NC_043705.1, from coordinate 94,599,454 downwards.
ATCCCGTGAAAAACCTGACTCTCTAATTAATGTTGTAGCATATGTGCATTAATCTGTCTGCTCCTCCAGTTCTCTAATGAGACACAAACTCACTACAAGATCTTTCTTAAGGAATAATAAACTGACTGACTCGGCATGACACCATCACCTAATTAATAAAATGGTGACAATTTTGAAATCCCTATGCTGTGATTTTTCTTTTAAGAAAATTGTTTTGCAGATTTGCAAAGGGACATAAGAAAGGATGTAAATTTAGCAGTTAGCAACCTTTGACTAGACAAACAAGGGATTAGATGGTATCAATATTGCCAGAAAGAATTTCTTCCAAACAGTCCAGGAAATCTGGAAATGCAAGAAAATAAATCTGCATCTGTAAAAATGGTCTGTTTATACTGACATCTAGTGGTATTCATTTTCATGCTCGCCCATGCCTAAAAGTATTCCCCAGGAAAATAACCAATACAGGAAATTTATTATTCTACTTTTTTAAAAAAAATTAGTACAAACATATAATTGATATAACACATAAATGAAGTAACAGGAATTAATATTTCACAAAACTCTAAAATTGGTATCATCTGGTGATCTGAAGACCTATTTTTGAAAGTGACATTGGTGAATGGATTATGACTGGCATGACAACCACAAGACCTAAAGGGATAATCTCTGTCCCTAGGTATAAAAATGTGCATTTCTTCTGGTTGAAACATGTGGCCATGGAATGAAGGAATATATATATATATATGTGGCAGATTTATCTTAAACTAAGGTAATTAAAAGGACTATATTCCCAAAAGGTTATAATGTAAAATACTGTCAACCTCTGTTTTCTAATAGTTTACAATGGAAGAGTTTAACCCTGTTAGAAATATATATGTGTGCATGGGGGTAGGGAGTGGTGATATAGAAGTAAAGTATAATTATAATTGTAAGTCTGTCCTGACACTTAGCGTAGAGTTTGTGCTTAGAACACATTTTTTTTAAAGATGGAAATTAAGAGAAGAGAAAAATTTTGAAATAAAATTAACTACAGTTTCTAAAGAGCAAGCAACAATTTATAAAAATGATAGACTTGTTAAAATCAAGGAATTTATGAGATTGCTAAGTAATATTCTCTCTAGCTACTTCAGAAGAGAAGAAATTTTGACAAGCAACACTTTTTCAGAGGAAGGTTTTACATTGCACCAAGTTCTGACATTTGGCCTTCTGAGAAAGCCTACAGAGAATTCCATCCTCTGCATTACTCTTATCATATCTTCTGGATCATTGTAGGGCTGACCTTATCCATTACGGATAGATGCCTTCACTCAGCAATTCATTCAACTAGCCATCCATATACCAACCATTGTAAATGAGTCTGAGCCACTACAAGCTCTTAATTCTTGAAAGCCCATGTCTTTACGTCTTTACCAATAAGAAGTCTTGCCTTGGGTTACACAATTTCTTTCTCTAGCACTGTTCCATGGACTGTCTTTCAACAGTCATCGTCAATATTTTGTGATATTAAATATAGAGTTTTAGAATGTCCTTGAAGTTTATGTCTGTCCACTTATACCTCCTGTACTTCAAGGCACATAGAAACTGCTTTGACCTTTGAGAATGTCTTTTTTCTTTGCCAGATGAATCCCACACAGCCTGACACAGTAAGCATTACTTCAAAAGCTCGTTATTCTACTTTATGCTCCCATGTGATAACCATTTTGCCTGCAAGTGTCATGGGTGAATATTTTGAAAGACTAAATGTGACAATAATACCTCCAAGTTCTACTCTGAGTATTTTAGAAAACACCTTCTCCTTAGAATATATAATGAAGTTAAATAACCTAATTTTTTTGGACAGTAATATTTATCATTGAAGCATTGGGTCGTTATACAGTGGTATGATTTAAATACCACTTCTTGCCCACAGAAGGGAATTATGGTAAACAGATTCATAGAATTTCTAACCTAAAGTTTTGTCTGAGTGTTCTAGGGCATAGCCACAGGCAGATTTCAGAAGCCTTTTAAATACAGGAATTGAAAATGCTTCATACATGTACCTAAGGATAAGAAGAAAAAATTTACTTTTAACATCTATCCACAGACTTGAAATTGACTGATTTACAAAATCTTCCTAAAGGAACAATATTAAGATTCAGTGAAAATATTTAGTGATGCAACATGTCAAATACTCGGTGTACATCTGCAACCTTAAGAATAAGTGCACCGCCTTCTATCACCTTTGGTTTTACTGTGAGCTGAAAAATGTAGCCACTGCCTGGCAAAGTGTCATCTTTCTCTGTCTAAAACAAAATATCAGTGAGGCTTTGTTATCTTGACAGTGGCCAGAGTCTCTGTAGTATTTTGAAAAAGGCATTTTGATGGTAGCAAATTGTCAACAGTACTTCTAGGTGTACATATTGAAATTTATCAGTAATAATTTCAAATAAGGGGACTTTTATCTAACCTGTCATGTCTCCCAAAGTGTCACATACTCCTCCATTAATGAGCATAGTAATTATCACACATGTCAGATAGTCAGCCATATGTAACTTTCCTAATTTTCATCTATTATAAAGTATATGATATATATTTATATGTTTCATATATATTTATTTCATATGAATGAAACCAACCAATCTGGAGATTGATGTTACAAATACCTTTGTGAAAAACAAATCGTGTCATGACAGATTTATTTTAAACTAAAGTAACTAACATATGAATGTATATATAGTCAGGTCCCAACCTCGTTATTTTTTCCATGATTTAATTCTCTGGATGAAACTTGGGTAAATGCCTTTTTTAAAAAGTCCCATGGTGATTCTAATTGTATAACTATGGTTGAGGATTCTGTTCTTCCAGTAATACTTTTCTTTTTTGGTGAGAGGGGGAGTGAGGTTGGGTGATAGAAGCCAACATATAAAATTCCAAAGATAGACAACATATCTAATAAAAAACAAACCTCATTTTTAGCCCTAATTTTAAGCCACTCAGCTATCTTCCCCAGGGGCAGCTACTATTACTAGCATCTTGTATCTCCTTCAGAAATAACAGACATGACTTTGCGTTCAACAACTCTTCTCCCCTGCTTTCCCCTTACCATACAAAAGCTACTATACAAACTCATATGAGTAGTGCTTTGTAAAATATTTAGTAATATATATATACACCTCTTTATATCAGAACATGAAATTTTGTTTTCTTTTTAACAGTGACACAACATTCCATTCTATGACTAGGGTGTAATCTATGTAACTGGTCCCCAATTCCAGTATTTCAGGCTATGTATTTGCCTATTTAACACTATCTCAGATTTGTGAGAAAATCTGTAGAGCAAATAGTTGGAGTGGATGCGCTAGATCAAGATACTGTGCATTTCTAATTTTGATGAGTAATACCAGCTCACCCTCCAGTGAGATGGAACCACTTGACACTCTCCACAACAATATGCAAGTGCTTTTTTTCCTGTCTTCCCAACATAACACTTCAGCAAGATTTACATAACTACCAATTTGACAGACAGAAAAAAAAGTATTTCTTTGTGGTGCTAAATGTTCATCTTTCTTCAGGGAGGAGGTTGAACATCTTTTCTTATGCTTCAAAAACCACTTGTATTTTATCTCTGGCAAACTATTTGTTCATATCCTTTACCCATTTTTTGTTTGGATCTTTAGCTTTTACCTATGGATTTGAAGGTTTATTTTTTGTATTAACAAAAGCATTCTTTTGCCTTGAGTTTCATATGTTTGTTTTTTGTTTTTCATTTTGGTTTTTTTTTAAAGCATCTAACTTTGCCTCAGGTCATGATCTCACAGTTTGTGAGTTTGAACCCCACATCGGGGCTCTCTGCTTCATTTTTTAAAAACCCTCCCATAAGTAATTTTTTTAGTTTGGTTTAATTGGTTAGGATTGGAGATGTAATAGAAAAGATCTCTGTACTCTGAAAATATTTAGATATCATAAAAGCTTCTTACTTATTATAGTTTTGCTTTTACATCATTGCATTACAAATATTTTATTAATTTAAAATTTACTCTAAATTTATAATTAGTATTTTTAGTATTGGATTATTACATATCAATATTTATTTCGTTATTTACACACTACCTCCTTCTGTGTTGGATTTAAGTTGATATACCCACATTAATACAATATAATACACAAGAGGAGGTTAAAACTAACAAAAACTGTGAAGAAAAAAATTGATATAAATAAGGCAGATACATACATGACTTTCCTATACAAATTACATGTAATGAAGAAAACTATTCCGTTTAAAAATGGAGCACAGGGAGCCTGAGTGACTCAGTTGGTTAAGCATCTAACTTTGCCTCAGGTCATGATCTCACAGTTCCTGAGTTTGAGCCCCACATAGGGCTCTCTGCTGTCAATGCAGAGCCTGCTTCAGAATCTCCGTCCCACTCTCTCCCTGCCCTTCCCCTGCTTGTGTTCTCTCTCTCTCTCAAAAATAAACATTAAAAAATGTTTAAAATAAAATGAAATGGAGCTCAAATATAACCACAAGCTGTATAATAGTATGAGAAGGAAATATACTGTTATTAAATTTACAGAAGTATTAAAATTAATATATTCTAACTAGCATAACATATGTAAACACACATAGACACGCATACACATGTATACACTTACCTTTTTGGTTAAGTGTACCAGAATATTTTCTAGCACTGAAAATAAAAAGCAATTTATTCCCTGAATTTTCAGGTAAAGAATATTAAGTGAGGGATAAACAGGCTTCTGGAAAACATGTTTAAACCCTGAGAGAATTGCATTAATCTATTTATTGTCGCTTAATAAATCTGGCAGCATCAAACTAATGTAGTTCAGTAACCCAGTACTACATAAGACAGTCACAGAAATGATATGATCAAGGCATAGTTTGTTTGTTTGTATTTTGTTTTTGTTTTTTGATGCTATATGTCAAGAAAAAAACATTTTTTTTAATCTAGAGGAATGATGAACAATATATTGTTCAAATATTCTTCAAAATGGTAGTTTCTTCAACTGAGTTTTAAATAGTACTTAGTAGGAAGAGCACTGGGTGTTATATGGAAACCAATTTGACAATAAACTCTATGAACAAAAAAAGAAAAAGCAAAAAGAAAAAGGAAGTACTTAGTAGGAGCACCTGGGTGGCTCAGTTGGTTAAGCGGCTGACTATGGCCGAGATAATAATCTTGCGGTTCCTGAGTTCGAGGCTTGCCTCAGGCTCTGTGCTGACAGCTCAGAGCCTGGAGCCTGCTTCTCATTCTGCATCTCCCTCTCCTTGCCCCTGTCTCTCTCTCAAAAAAAAACAAAAAACATTTTTAAAAATTAAAAAAAGACTTTCTCTTTAAAAAAAAGTATTTAGTAGACACAGATTTCAAAATACACTTTTTAATTTGCCAATTAAGTGCAGAGCATAGTCATTAATGTTTATTCTCAGGCATATTCTATAAATAGATGAATTCTTACCTACATTATAAGATCCTCAAAGGCAGAGATTGTATTTATGTTTATATTTATATGTTTGTACTTAGATATCCATACTACATAATTAAGGGAAATGATTGGTTGGTTCTCAATAAAATCCAGCTAATTAATATGAAAATCATTCTATTTCCATGGTAGTTCCTACAGATAGGAAGAGATACCATTTTTTAAAACAGTATCATAAGTTTTGCTAAGAGAAAGATAATTATCTTAACCTTATGTGGAAAAAAGAAGGATTGATTTATTTTAGCTTGGTTTGCACAAGTGTGTTTTCTGATAAGCAGACTTAGAATAAATAATAACCCTTGTTATTATAGATAATTTACATCAAATGTAATTTGTATCACCCTAGTAGATTTTATCAATTGAAGAAGCTTGTCTGTCTTGTTCAACCTTGTACTTCCAGCATTCAGAACAGTGCCTGGAATATTAAATTGCAAATTAATGAATGAATAAGGGCTAATGTTTGTTTTTGACATTAAGTAGCTTAATAGACTAGTGCCACATGATTATACATATTTAAAAAATATATATAACATGTATAAGTTTCTAGTATGAATAGCCTTGTAGTAAAGATAGAGTTTTCTAGAAAGTGACAGAATAATGTTACCTTAAGTTAATTACTAACTATATATTATAAAATTGCTTACTCTCACTGCTTCTTTGGTAAATAGTCATAAAAACAACTTTTGGTTGTTTTAGTATTATATTTCAATGTAAGGAAAAAGACTATTCTACTTAAATTTTTCATTGGTCATGGCCCCAAATCTTATTCTGGCAGAACTCAGAACACTTATTTGACACTCTGTTATTTGTTTGTTTGTTTGTTTGTTTATTCATTTATCACATTCATCTGTATTTAAGTATAGTTGGCACATAATGTTACATTAATTTCAGGTGTAAAACTTAGAGATATGACAGGTTTATACATCTTGCTGTGTTCACCACAAGTGTAGCTCCCATCTGTCCTGTGACATCACTGGTATATTATCATTGAATGTATTTCATATGTTGTGCCTTTTACTTCTGTGACTTTTTCATTCCATAACCTGAAGCCTGTATCTCCCTCTCCCCTTCACCCATCCTTGTTCCTTTGTTGGTCCCATCCCTTCTGGCAGCCACTAGTTTGTTATTTGTATTTATAAGTCAGATTCTGATTTTTATTTATTTTTATTTTCTTAGATTTCACTTTTGAGTGGAACGACATGCTATTTGTTTTTCTCTCTCTGACTTATTTCACTTACCATAATATCCTCTAGATCCGTCCTGTTGTCTCAGATGCCACGATTCCATGCTTTCTATGGCTCCATAATAATCCATTATATATATATTTTTCTTATCAATTCCTATATTGATGGACATTTAGGTTGCTTCCATTTCTTGGCAAGTGTAAAAGTACTAAAGAAAACATAGGGGTGTGTATATCTTTTTGATTGATTGTTTTTGCTTTCTTTTGATAAATACCCAGTAGTGGAATTATGATTATATGGCATTTCTAATTTTAATTTTTTGAAACCTTCATACTGTTTTCCACAGTGGCTGTATCAATTTACATTCTCACCAACAGTGCACAAGGATTCCTTTTTCTCCACATCCTTGTCAACACTTGTTATTTCTTGTAATTTTGATTTTAGCCATTCTGACAGGTGTAACGTGGTATCTCATTATGCTTTTGATTTGCTTTTCCCTGATGATTAGTGATGCTAAGCATCTTTTTATGTGTCTGTATTGGGCATCTGTATTTCTTCTTTGGAAAAATGGCTATTTAGATTCTCTGTTCATTTTTAATTGGACTTTTTTGCTGTGAGTTTTATAAGTTCTTTATATATTTTGGATATTAACCCCTTATCAGATACTTCTCTGCAAATATCTTCTCCAATTCTCTAGGTTATTTTTCTTGATGGTTTCCTTTCCGTGCTAAAGCTTTTTATTTTGATATAGTCCCAATAATTTATTTTTGCTTTCATTTCCCATGTCTAAGGAGACATAGCTAGAAAAATGTTACTATAGTCATTGTCAGAGAAATTACTGCCTATGCTCTCTTCTGGGATTTTTGAGTTTACAGACCTTACATTTAGGTCATTAATCCATTTGGATTTTATTTTTATGTATAGTGTAAGAAAGTGATCCAGTTTCATTCTTTTGCATGTGGCTGTCCAGTTTTCCTAGAACCGTGCATTGAAGAGATGATTTTTTCCCAACTGTATATCCTTGCCTCCTTTGTCATAGTTTAATTGCCATACAATTTTGAGTTGATTTCTGGGTTGTCTTTTCTGTTCTACTCATATATGTGTTTACTTTTGTGGTAGTACTATAGTGTTTTGGCTACTATAGCTTTGTAATATATCTTGAAATCCATAATTGTGATACCTCCAGCTTTGTTCTAAGGATTTCTTTGGTTATTGGGCATTATTTAAAATTTAACTGTGTATGTATTGCACCAAAAATATGTATTGCTCTTTTCCCAGATAAATTACAGTAGTAATTATAATTATGGTTTGTAATTATAGCATATTTTTAGTTTGTTTCATATTTCAATTTATTATACTTTCTGGTTATTTTTTCCTTTCTGATCTTTATTGTCTGGATTTTTCATCTGTTGATTTAATAGTTATAAACATTATGTCTGTTTTGATGGTTGTCCTTTACATCAGTTTCCCTTTATGTTTTCTTCTATTGTTTTGTTATTCATCAAACCTATAAAGTGTTTTTCTTCAGTACTAAAAAAAATATTTCTTTTTTTTTCATGTATCCAGTGCTAATAATGAAAATTCTGATGCTAATCAGGGAGGTCTTATTTTTCTATATAAGATTTTTTTAATGTTATTATTTTATCCTTGATATACTTACATGTCACCAAAGTATATCTACATACGGGATTTGTATTCTCCCTCCTAATCAGTACTCTATCAGAGGTCTGTAATTTTTCCATTATACTAGTGTGTTAGTTATATATACTAGTGTATTATATATATATTATATATTGGTATATATTAGTACACTAGTCATATATACTCATATATGTATATAGTCATATATACTAGTGAATTAGCTTGAGCTACTGTAACAAATACCACAGACTGAATGACTTAAAGGAAAGAAATTTATTTTTTCACAGAAGTGGAGATTAGAAGTCCAAGATAAAGGTCTGGCTTACTCAGTTTCCAACAAGGACTCTCTTGCAGGCCTGCAGTGGTTGCCTCTTGCTATGTCCTCACATGGTCTTCCTCAATGGGTGATTTGAGACCATGAGTCTAGAGAATCACAGCCTTAAATCACTTTGAGAATCACAGCCTTAAATATATCCTTTATCCCAGGCTCCTATCTTCTTCATTACTCCCAAAACACACACATTGCCTTTTACAATGGATTAATTTCTAATTAAAGATTTTATATATTGATGTTTATCCATTTTAATTTTTTATATTGATTTGATCATTAATTTATATGATCAATATTTTCCTTTTTCATAGATTCTTAGGGTACTATTAGAATTTATTTTGTCTCTAATATGCAGTTTTGTGTTCCCTTTAAGTCCAGGCCATGTTATATAGGAACAGAGGATATCATAAAATCAATGCCAGTTTAGTGGTACTTTGAATTCAGGTCTTATTTCCTAGCCCATCTCCCATGATTTATATTTTTGAGTCCTACATATCTCTATTCATTCCAAGACCTATAGGTGCACTCATGAGAGAGTCTTCTGTAAGTGGAATCTCCCTGTCTTGTCCTGTTTAAAAGAGAGAATTTTAAAAGTTATGCAGAAAAAAATAAAAATAAAAGTTATACAGAGAAGAGTGAGTGATAAAATTAGAGGAAGGTACAATTGAAAATTACAGATTGGGCAATGTTGTAAGTGGTAAAGTGCTTATATTCTATTCTAATAAAAATTAGAAATCTCGAAAGGATTTAATCTTGTCATACATATAATATGATTTAAATTTCAAACGGATCACTTCAAATAGATCATTTTGCAATATAGAAAACTTAGCAGAAAAGTTTAGATATTTGTTGATGGTTTGAATATAAGGTAACACTCTCATAAAGAAAAAAAACATTTTAATGGTATGAGTAAAATAATATGCCAATAGATAGAATGTAGGGCAAGAGAAGAGCAAAGGGATAAGATAATACTGTTATTTTTTGACCTAAACAATTACATAGGTAACAGTGATATTTACTAAGATGGAAAAGATTAGGGGAAAAGCAAGGCTGGAACCTAAATTGGAGGACTTTTTTTTTTTTTTTCCTTTTGGACCCAGCACATTTGGCATATCTGTTAAACCTCCAAGTGGAGATGTCAGTTGCACAACTGGATACACTTTATCCCAAGCCGCAGACCTTACTGATGGTGAACTGTTTGGGATATAAGTCCTTAAAAGCACTCTTTTCAGGGTATGCATGAAACACAATTATATTTTTCTCACAGATACTCATTATGTCCTAGTAATGCCACATTTCCATATGTGGGAATAATCCTTTATTTTTCTTACAGCTTTTCGGGAATCTATTTGATGCCTTGATTATAGGTCACTCCATAATAAGCCCAGAGTGCTTAAATTTAATTATATTTGTATCATAATATACAGTATTCCTTGGTGTCTTTTATAATCAGAATACACTATGATACATCACATTTTTCAGTGTCTGATTTATTCCATTTAGAATAACATCTTGCAGGATTTTTATTTTATTTTATAGCTCACGGTGGTCTTTTCTCAGTCCAAGTAACTTTGATGTCTCTCTAACTATGTGTGGTGAATATATGATCCCTCATTCCTTCATTTGGTACTCCAGTCTGCAATTAGTGACTTTTATTCAGAGTTCCCACTCAATGAAAAATGTTCACTGCCTTCTGGAATTTTTTATTGTCTGAAATTTGGAGCTTGAAGACAACTTAGGTTTCTACTTGCTAGAAAATCATGATGATCTTTCAGCAGCTCATCCCATCAGAATTATTATCCTAAGTCAAGAAAGATGCACACACACACACACAGTTTTGTGCATACACAAGGTACACACATACATGTGCACACAGTAATGTGCAGTGGTGGAGTCACCTAATTTTGCTGCATTCTATCTGTATCTCTCAAAGGTGGAATATAGCAGGAGGCATTTTTCTTCAGAAAATAAGAAACAGGAGCAGAATGATATCTAATTAAAATGTTTACAGGATTTCCCACAAGATATAAGTTACTGACATTTCCAGAATGCAAGCCAAGAAATGCTTAAGATTATACAGATGTACTTTGCAATCTACAATTGCCATGCAATGAAAACATAATTTAGACACAGTTCAGGAAATATGGATTGGATAATCTTTCTTTAGTACTTAGAAATTAAAAGTTGGATCCTATGAGAACTTATAGTAAGTTGAGCTGTTTGTCTCTTCTCACAGTAAATCAAGAATCCATTTCCTCTGCTTTGTAGGACATCTTCTTCTAGAATGTTTTCTAACATCTGTATCTGAGTCTACCAAAACAATAATTGCTTTGTTGTATCTCTTTTTCCTCCCAACTGCTGTCATATCTACTTTGACACTGCACTTTCCCCTGATTATCACACTCTGATTCTCTGGTACTATTGTATTTCTTAGATGTGAACAGTGTTACAAATATCAGGTCATCCCAATGTCCCTGTTTCTTAATTCCTCATAATATTACTCACTGATACATTCAAGTGGTAAATGCTTATTGACCAACTACCTTGTTCTAGATACCATTAGAGGAAGGGCACATATCCATAACCAATATAGACAGAACTGCCATTCTCATGAAGCTCACATTTTAGTATAGGGAGAGGACAGAGAAACAAGGAATAAGCAACCAGTATTATTTCCTATAATGATGAATACCATAAAGAAAACAAAACACATTAAGAGAAAATAAAGTGGTAATGGGGAGAGTAACTTGGGCTTTTGTGCTCAATACCCCAGAAGGGATATCTTCACTTCCTTCCTTCAAGGTCTGGTGTGCCTTAGAATTCATTTTTCTTCCATTCACAGAGGCATTCATGAGACTACTAAATTCTCAGCTTATTTCCCATAGTTCATTTCTATTAGTGTAAAATAACTGTTTTAGGAGAATAATAAAAAGTTTTCTTTGTCACTTCAAGATTAGTTTCCTGTTAACATAGATAATAAGCCTTTGCATTATTACATAGAATACCATCAGTTCCCTTTTCTCACTCTCTTACATCTAGACAATGACCAGATGTCTTTTTCTGATAGAAAAGTCTGTGTATTTTTTTTATTTATAATCTGTTAAAAATCCACAGAAACTTTGTGGGGAAAGGACAAATTCATGTAGATTGAGATAGAACTGGTTCTTAAGCAAACTAAATTTTTTTTACTAATCACTGTGTGTGAAAAGGTAGTAATATACACATATCCTTACCTTGTAGAAAGAAATGGGTTTCAGGGGAAATAGTGGGATAGAGAGAATATTTTAATATTTCAGTGACATCAGTTCAGATAGAATATCTTAAAGCTTTGGAACTAAGGAAAATATTCCAAATTAAGGTTTCTACTAAACCAAATTTTACCAAGAAAACCTGTAGAAACATTAAGAAGCTACGTGTGAGTTTATGTAATAAATAAGTGTAGAAAGAATGAGTAAAAGAAACCATTCTTAACTACTAATGAATTCATATTAATGGACCTCTATGCCCAAATCTACATGCTAATGATCACTCTTGTGTAACTATTATTTTTATGAGGAATATTTCTCACTACTGCTTAAACTGTTATAGCCTCATTTCTTCTCCAAAAAAATTCTTTGATCACAGCTTCTATTTGTTTGTTTGTTTGTTTTTACTTGTGGTTCTTACCACTCCTCTAATGTGCAGTAAGTAATTTACTGCTCTTTTCATAGGTCCATTGCATAGGAATATATGTGCATAAAAATAAAATATAATTGGGATCATCTTGACATCTCAGCCTTCAATAGACCTAAGCAGAATGCTCTTTATAACATTGCCTCCTAAGCGTCAGTTACAAGATGAATACATGGAGCTGCTTTGAACGCGTGCATGTGTGCATGCGTGTGGGGGTGCGCGTTGGGGTGGGGCTGTGTCACAATAGGTCTCCATGTCCAACTGAATGCATTACCCAAATAGCAAAAAAAAAAAAAAAAAAAAAAAAGAGTTACATGGTTACATATGCAATCTGAATTGAAAGATACTAAAGGATACAATAAGAAGTTTGTAAACAATTTCAGAACAATGGAATTCCATTAGTCTAATTTTATTTTTCCTTTAATGTCAGTTCCACCTCAGCCAGCATGGTGGAAAATCCTTGCGGGTTCTTTCCTGAGGAAGGGAGAGAGAAATAGGGCAGGAAGGGGAGCACAGAGAGTGAGGCAAGACAAGCGATTTCTGATCAAGCCCCCCTTTATTAAGAAAATAATTCACTCTTATATAGGGTTTGGGACGGGGAACTGACCCAGGTTGGTTGCCAGGTAACAGAGTCAAATGATTATTAGAGAAAGGAGAAACCGAAACTGAAACTCTGGACACAGCATCAAAAGAAGCACCCAGCCTTGCCTCTGCAATGCTGGGGAGGGGAAGCTTAGCGCTGCATAATCCAGAATGCGGTTTGATCTTTTGTTCATTTTGTCTTATTTTCTCGTCTGGCCCAGTATGACTGTCTCTGAATCCTGGACCAGGAAATGCACTCTCCTAGCCTCCAGATGTAAATCTTGTTTTCCTTGGTCACTACCTGGAGAGCGATATCTCCTTGCCTGAGGCGGCCAAAACTCTGTGGCCCCCAACACTTTAAAATTAAAGCATGTTCATTTATACAAAGTAAGAATTATAGATCATTAATTGAAAAAATACTTAGCACTGTTAAAACTTGGAAATTGTCTTTCTTTTTTCTACAAAAATGTGATATTTTATATTTTCTTTGATAGTCTGATCTTCTTTCCTTTATACCAGGCACTGTGGTAGATTTAATAGTGAGAATGACAGAGGAAGTTTTTTATCTCACAGTCTATGATAATAGTGTATCTTTCCATGTTAATAAATATTCATTATCACATAAATGCCTAAGTCTGTATTTCATATATTATTTAACCTTGTCCTATTGCCAGACATTCAGTTTATTCTCTACCTTTTTGTATTATTCACAAAATTCTCCACCTGTGGAGTCCCTGAAACCTAATGTCCCTTCCTTCTCACTTAGTTCAATTTGACCTACTACCCTCTCATGCAGATCAGAGCCAGCTGTTGATCTGATTGGATTAAAGTCATTCATACTCATGTGAGGAATACTTTCCATGCACACCAAAAGGTTTAATCCTCAGTGTGTAGTGGTTTCTGACACAAATTCAGCCACCATCAATTCTTTAAAATCCAATTCAGTGAAAATCAACTTGCCAAATGTTGAATTTATGAAGTAACTAATTTCAAACAATTAGCACTTTCTCATTTCTGAACGTTTTATAAGAATGGGCAAGATTTCCCTTAAACACGGATTTTGTCTTTACCTCTGAGGTCTTACACTCTGCCTCTTCACCTTGCTCTGACCCTGATTCTCTCTTCTCATGCCTTTGCCTTCGCATTTTCACTCATCTCCTCCTGCTTCCCACCTGGTTTTGCCCGTGCTCATGCCTCTAGCAATAAATTGCTACAGCAAATTATCCTGGACTAGATTTAACATATTTTCTGATAGTTTTTTGAGAATGGGTCATTTTACAAACTGGCTCCAGGCATATTCCCCTACCCGCCTCCCTCATTGAATGAACCATTGCTGAAAACATGGCTTTTACTTCGGGGCTCTCAGGTAACAATACTTGCTAATCAAGGTCAGACTGCCTTCCTTTGTCTAGCCTGACCAGGACTTATGTACATGAATTAGAACAATAGCTTCACATGTTTGCCTTCCTTTCACACCAGGTCAATAGTTTGAAGAAGGTGAATTATATATATAACTATTTCTAATTTTATGTTTATGAATAGAGAGGACTTCCTGTTTAATTTATGTGACTATTATTCCTGGCATTTTCCACCTATGTTACTTTTTCAAGAAGATCAATTTTGCCTGTAAAGCATGGATGCAACAAGCTGACTCATCATTTTTAATTTTTCACAAAAACTTTAGAGGCTGAATTCAAGCATATATACTGGAAATAGCCTTCAGAAAGCTTTACCTCATCCTGATATACTTGACAATCCATGGACATAGCTGGACTTGAGATGGTTTCAGAGCCACACAGCTGCTTGGTGAGCCCCATGACTCTGCTGTGGTAAATTGGACTTTTTTGAAATGTGAAAAGCCAGAAATGAAATCCTAATTTCACATAATAGAAATATAAATCAGACTCTCTTCTGTGCATTGCAATTGCATGGATGTTGATGGTAAATTTGGTTCTTCCCGTATCATTTCCTACTTTTATCTATTCACTCTCTAGCACATGGAAACTGCAGGCAATCCACAAGTGCAAATATTTACTAAATGTGAGAATAAAGGGAACAAAACACAGTTCAAGAAAGTAAATACATTGCACTATATAGAATTTAAAGTAAACATTACATAAAGAGTACATAATTCATCCTCTCTTCTCCTACTTGATAAGATAAATCAGATAGCAAACTGTAACATGAGATACAGTAATTACCGTGCATTTAGCATAATGGCTTGAACACATTTTCTCTGTAGGAAGTATTCCTATGATAATAGGCCAATATGAAAAATGGCCTATGAAAAAGTATGAGCATGAAAGTTAACTCAGCACCTATGAAACCCCAAATATGATATATAATAACAAATATACATTTATTTAAATGTATAATACACACTGAAATAATATCAAGTAAATATCACTATAAAATTCCATAGTTTTCTATGATAATTTTCTAAAATATTAAACTAGTCATTTAATTTTTTAAACATTTTTATGTATTTTAGATAGAAAGAGAGAGAGAGAGAGAGAGAGAGCAAGGGAAGGGACAAGAGAGAGGGAGACGCAGAATTTGAGGCAGCCTCCAGCCTCTTGAGCTGTCAGCTGGGGCTCGAACTCATGAACCACAACTTCATGACCTGAGCCAAAGTTGGATGTTTAACCGACTGAGCCACCCAGGTGCCCCCAAACTCAGCACTTAATAATTTAAAGGTCTTTTCCCTTTTCATGCCTCAGGTTTCCTATTAAATAGTGTTTACATTTTATAATGTCAACATTCAAATAAGCACTAGCCTAGCCATTAAAACACATTAATTAAGTATTGTTTATTCTGTCTGAACTCATCTAGGCCATGAAGCTAAGGTTAAAGCTTTTCTAAGTGAATGTGAGATTGTGGCAAAAGAAGTTCCTATTAATCAAAATGCTCAGATAAGAAACATCTAGCTACCTTTATTAACATGGTTAGTATGGTGGACACCACCATTTGCCCACCCCAGATCTATTTGTTCTTTCTACCCTGCTTAAAATACTATTTTGTTTTTGGTGGACTATAGATATTGATTGATTTTACTCAACCATAAGAATTCCTGTTCTTGCATTGACATCCTGCCTTGTGATCAAGGGGGTTTTGAGCCCTAGTTGAAGTTAATGATCCTAAAAGAAAGTCTCCCAAGGGAATCCGAATGGCTCTCCATCTCACCGCCCACTTCCTGCTGTGAACATGACCATGGTGTCCCTGTGCAGCAAGAGATAAATATAAGAAAAAATGCAATCATGCTAATTATGGCAGAGCAGAAAGATGGAAAAATTCATTCCTAATCTACATTTAGCTTAGTTTACTTAAAAAAATAACAGCTCTCTGACTCACAAGGGAATTTTCTAATTCTTCTTCCCAATCGAATCTGTATTTTAAATCTGCACAGGAGATCTTGTTTCCCAAACAAAATTTTAATGGACAGCTCTACCATGATTCAGTTCAGATTTCAGGAATAAAAAAGACAACTTTTAATCTGTTTCAAGTTTGCATTATGTTAGAGCTATTCATTTAATTTCATTGCTCCCCTTTTATTTCCTTGCCCCAGTTTCTTCTCTTATTATCTGCTGAGTATAAGCTAAAAATACCCCAAACTCTGTGACTCAATGACCCTAAAAATGTAAAAACAAGAATAAAGGGACATTTTTAGGATATTTTAGGGATTCCAGCATGATTGATACAAGGGATACGAACTCTTGATTACTTTGTGTTTGTGATAAGTGGATGCCTGCGTTGTATAACACTGGAGAACAAATGCAAATAGTTCTTACGCTAATTAGAGATTACCTTCGAGTCTGACCACTAATGCCATTTTTCTGACCAACTGACCTATTGGCTTGAAGTACTTAGAGAATTCCAAGGCCATGAAATTACAGAGTTAAGATGCTTTTAATAAAGATACCAGAATACACAACAGGAAGTAGTTAATGTAATGGGTTTTACTAAGCTCACATAATAAGTGTAGAGCTTCCTGATTCTGGGGTTTGTATAGTGGCTTACACAAGCACCCATGGTCTTTTCACTTCTGATAAATATTCAGTGTGTTGGTGATGTCTTAACTACATTGTTATGACAAACCAGCTGTACCCCAGGAGACAACATCTATAGCAGGAATTATGTGGAGAGCTGGGGCAAAACACATCTCTTCTCACAAGCCAGTTCCTTTCCTTATGAGGAAAATCCATTTCCAGAAGTCTCTCAGAAGATTCTGCTCCTGAATCATTGGGCAGAACTGGATCACATGTTTGTGTTTGTTTGTTTGTTTGTTTTAGATCAATGAGTGGCAAACTAGAATGGGATTGTTTTGTTTGGGCTGGAAGAAAGACCCAACCTCCTTGTGAATATAGTCATCCAAATGACACTTGAATAAAACTGAGATTCAGCTAGCATGACTATCAGTTTCTCTAAGAGTTTTTTTAAGCTCCTTTTTTTCTTGAAGAATTTGAAATCACTGGCTTAATTAGTTTCCTAGGGCTGACATAACAAAGTGCCACAAACAAGGTGGCTTAAAAATCAGAAATGTAGGGGTGCATGGGTGACTCAGTTGGTTAAGTGTCCAATCTTAGCTCAGGTCGTGATCTTGTGGCTTGTGAGTTTGAACCCCGCATCAGGTTCTGTGCTTACAGCTTAGATCCTGGAGACTGCTTCAGATCCTGTGTCTCCCTCTCTCTCTCTCTGACCCCTCCCTGTTTCTGCCCTGTCTCTCTCTCTGTCTCTTAAAAATGAATAACTATTTTTAAAAAAAGAATAGAAATGTATTTTCTCGGGGCACCTGAGTGACTCAGTTGGTTAAGCACCCAACTCTTGATTTTGGCTCAGTTTATAATCTCATGACTATGAGATCAAGCTCCTACACTGGGTGTGGAGTCTCTTTGAGATTCTCTCACCCTGTCCCTCTCCCCTTCACTCCTCTTGTGTACCTACTTTCTCTCTCAAATAAATTAAAAATTAAAAAATTAAAAATTAAAAATCTGAATGTATTCTCTCACATTTCTGGAAGTCAGACGTCTAAAATCTAGGCATTGGCATGTTCTCTCTGAAGGCTCTGAAGGTTCTCTGGCCCTTCCTTAGCTTCTGGTATTCCTGGCATTTTTGTCTTATAGTTGCATCACTCCAATCTCTGCCTCTGTTATCACAGGGCATATGTTCTGCATTTGTCTCTGTGTCTCTTCTCTTACTTAAAAAAATAATGTTTATATATTTTTGAGAAAGAGACAGAGCACAAGCAGGGGAGGGCAGAGAGTGGGAGACACAGCATCTGAAGTAGCTCCAGGCTCTGAGTTGTTAGCACAGAGTAAGTTGCCTGGCTCAAGCTCACAAACCATGAGATCATGACCTGAGGTGAAGTCGGACGCTTACCAAATGAGCCACCCAGGTGACCCTCTTCTCTTCTTATAAGGACACCAGTCCTATTGGATTAGGGACCATCTCAGTGACTTCTTTATAATTTAATTACATCTGGAAAGGCCCTATTTCCAAATATGTTCGCATTTACAAGTACTGTGGATTAGGATATAAACATGTATTTTTAGAGGATATACAATTCAACAGATAATATGACACGGTTAAAGGAACGCTTTGGGTATGTGGAGTAAGGGAAACAGCCCTCAGAAACACAAAAACAGAGCTGCACTTAAAAACACATATGGTAGAAACTAGTACATTGTATTGTCTGTCAGACAAATTGTTTAAGTATTTTTAGGTTTTCTCTCTCTTTGTTCAAGATTCAAATTTCTTTCAGTGACAGTTAAATTGGCTCTGTTTGAACAGAAGCTTACCCTTTGGCAGGGCATTGGGGAGACTGATAGAACACTTTGAGATCTTTCCAAGCCTTCACTCGGTATCAAGGAGGCAGTTCCCTACAGGAAAACTACATGTGTTTACCAGAAGAAAAGAAAAGTGCTATGAAAGTAAAAGTAAAAATGTGAACTACCTGACTCAGTCTTTCCTTCTCTGCCACAGGTTGGTAGCTGGCTCTGTGTGTGCCTTGCTGGCAGTGGGAGATTAAAATAGTCTTGGTTCCCCTTGAACAGCCTGGTCACGAGGCTCCGTATGAGACAGTGAGGGGGAGACTGCGATAGAAAATGGAATCACATATGCACTACACAATAAGAATTGAAGGCTGATGTAAGGGAATGATCTGTTCATATTGGCATGCACCAGATGAATATCAGCTCTGAATATAGGTACACATAAATATAATATTGATTGCCATGTTTATGAATATTTTAAATTTTTAAGCTTTATTTGAGAGAGTGTGTGTGTGAGTGGGGAAGAGGCAGAGAAAGACACACATAGAATCCAAAGAGCCTCTAGGCTCTGAACTGTCAGCACAGAGCCTAATATGAGTCTTGAATCTGTGAACCGTGAGATCATGACCTGAGCTGAAGTCAGATACTAAGTGACTGAGCCACCCAGACAACCCTGGATATTTTATAAACAGATTTTGTGACATCCTTAGCATTGGAAAGGAGCTATAGAGGAAAGAATTTAGAGCAGAAAGATCAGAGAAATAAGAACAATTTGAATGTAAATTTCAGTTGTCACTAACAAAATATATAAGAAATTAATTTGACACAGTGTATAGTTTGACATACGGACTCAGCCCAGAGTTTGGTGAGACCATAAATGATAGAGATTAAAGAGACCAATCTTCAAAGAGATCTGTATTAAAATCAGGATTCTCCTCATTGTAGTTATAAGACATAGTACAAGTAAGGCATATAGTGCTTGTTATATGAATACATGCTTAGCAATATAGGTGTTTGTTAAATGAATGAATGAAGGATGAGTCAGTAAACTGGAAGGTAGCTTATGATGAATTCTAATATGTTTGTAAACAAAACATTGAGAAAATTAATACACACACAATCGAAGCTCCTGTAATATATTCCACTGTAATATAAATGACACCACACGTAAAATATGAAATAAGAATCATCCTTCACCTACTCCAATGATCATCTTTGCACCTTGTCTACCCTCATGCACTTAAAGAGCACTGCATGTAGTATTTGGAAAATACACTGAAGTCACAAAGTCCCTACCTTTGAGGTATATGTAAACTGTTTGGAATTAGGAAACGTGGCATATGCTTTTTTTCTAAGGCAGAGAGAAATTAGCCATTAGAGGTTTGAGTAGCCTATGAGAGAAAACAAAGGATTGATTTATTTTGACTGGTAAGATCAGGAAAGTTTTCACCATTAAAATAAAATTTGAAATTGGGTATAAAACTGTTAGTAAGATCTAGTTGTGACTTGTTTGTTTGTTTGTTTGTTGCTTTCCTGGTTAAAAAGAGAAAGAAAGACAGAGAGAGATATTAGGGGAATAAAAAAGCTATATTGCCAGTTAGAAGAAACTAGAAATAAAACAGCCTTTGGTCCTTGCTTAAGTGATTTTTTTCTTATGAATTGACATTTATCTAACTGTAATTCACACACTCCTCAAAGCTCACTGTAAGATTCTTTTCAGTTTTAAAGAGCTGCCACTTAATTATCCAAAAAGATATTATGACAGAAAAGAAAATATGAAGGCTAAAGGTATTATAAAGCATCATGCAAATAAATAGCCTCATCTCAAATGTTGGAGAGGAAAACATGACTGTTGTTTGCTCTAGTTTGACAGATTAGCTTCACAAGGAATAAGAAGGGCCGGTTTGGTTGCGGCCATCTGGTGCATTGGATTTAGCACCTTTGCACTATGTCCCCTCACTGACTCTGAGCCTCTGTCTTACTTAGATAAGGACAAGCAAACTGCATGTATGTTTTTTGGGGGGAGGGTTGTTTACTTTCCTTAGCCACTTATTTTCTTGAACTGCTTATCAACACATATTTAAGGTAAAAGCTGAAGGATGAGGAAAAAATAATAATATAAAAAGCAGAACTGAGTCTGTATTGCAGGATGCTTAGGCTGGTATATGGCAGCATTCTAAAAAAAATAAGTAGATAAGTCACCTCACCACAAAACCCAAAGGATCTATACTTACCAATTCCCTTGTGTTTAGTTAGGAGTTCAAACATATTTGAAGGCACTCCAGTATAAATTAGAATGGTCTCCAGATGTTTTGGCACTGTAAATGACCAGGCTAAAATTCACTTTTAATGAACTGTATTTTAATGTCAGTCTCTTCTGTCTCCTTAAATGACAAAGAACTCATCTGACTTTGTAATGAATGTTCAAACTGTTCCATCATCAAGTCTGCCATTTATTGCGTCTCTGTATTTTCCTGTGAATCCTGTAATTCATAGGAGAATGGTTAAGATTTAGGAAGAGAGTAAACCTAGAATCAGTAGGACATGGAGTCTCTCTGGGTAGAATACAAAAATCTAGTCATTACAATTTTCTTACTGAAAACTGAAAGTTTGGAGGCCAGAAACACCATAAATAAATACAGGGGATACTGAACAGAATAAATAACCTGAGATCACAAACTGGGAATCCATGACTTTGAGTTAACTGTAATTCCTGTATTTCTTTCTTGATATTTAGAACCAAAAGTTTAAGAAAAAATGTGTCTAAGATTTCATAGAACTCAGCTTCGGGATTACATGGGTCAATGTACTTGGGATTGCTTTTGCTTTGTAAACTTACATACATACAATGTTTTCTTTTTTAGTCTACCAATAGAATTATGAAACTCTTAACATTATGATTAAATGGAGTGAAAGACTGTAAAACTTTCTATATAGATTTCTACTTATAAATGTACATGGGACTCAGTGATAAAACAAGGAAAAGTAGCAGGCAATTCATACAGTTGGCCATTTCAAGTACCTGGAAGAGTCTCCAGAAAGGAAGGAAGGAAGGAGAAAAGAAGGAAGGAGAAAGGAGGGAGAGAGAGGGAGCAGCGGAGGGAGGGAGTATAAAAGAAAGAAAGAAACATTAAAAAATTATCAGTGGAATAGTTGTATAAATAAAGCCTATTGCCCTTTTTTCTAGGTAAAAAAATGCAACTTGTGATTTTAGAAAAATCATTGTGTAAAACTATACATTGATCTGCATACACATATAGAAATATACAAATTTATAAATAAGCAAAATCATGTAGACAGTGGTATAAATCAGCAGAGTTTTTCTGTTACTTATGGATTCTAGGTCCTGTGCTGAATGTAATAGGAATAATTTGTCAAACTAATTTGACAACTACAATCACCAAATAACTAATTTGAAAGAATGACTTTATTGAACCATAATGTTTTTCCAATTCCACAGTAGGAAAGGAAATATTTTAGATTAATAAATACATGTTACAGTTTAGAGTAGGGGATAAATATGCTTGGCTTTATAAAAAAATAACTCTTTACTTATGATATGTTAAGCATTTAATGAACTCAACGTATTTCCTCATAAATGTACTTCTCAACCTTGTTCCCTGGAGCTCA
>NC_043705.1:94503134-94577068 GCF_006229205.1 Suricata suricatta | reverse complement strand
TGGGACCGAATATCTAGAGATTTTCTAAATCCTATACCATAAGGCTAATCATATTTCTTTCACATCTGAGGTAATGCATATGAACAGATGGATTTTCTCCAGTCCATTTATTTCCTGGGTGTAAACTGGGGTTTCTCAACTTTAGCGCAACTGACAAGTTGGACTGGATGATCCTTTGCAGGGGGGGGGGGGGGGGGGGAGGTGTTGTAGGCCTTGTAAAATATTTTAGCAGAATCTCTGGCCTCTACCCACTAGATGTCAGTAGTGCCTCCCCAACTGTGACGATCAAAAATATTTCCAGACATTGCCAAATATCCTTGGGGTTAAAATTTCTCCACTTGAGAACTACTGACATCAACTATAGTATCCTGTTCCAATATATCATTTTTAAAAATCAGTTTATCTATCCAGATAGCCTGTATCCATACAACTGGGTTAACTTCTCCATGTGGGAAGCTAGATCTTTAGAAAAGAAGAAAAAAGAAACTTAAGGAAAGTCTAGGTCAAACACTCAGTTGTTTTTTTTTTTTTTAACTCAGAGGATAGCAGAAGGCACGTCACGTGCTGCATGGCATCTGCCTGTACCATCACCTATTGTGCTTTATTTGCACATATTCAGCCAACAGCAAAGGACTTCATGAACTTGGCTCACCGAAGGGTCAGACTCTCATGCCTGTGAACTGTTCTTAAACACATTTTCTATCGCATTAGTCACGAATAAGCTTTTCTTTAATGTCAGTCCTGCCTATCATCTTATTCATCCTCATTTTCTTCTAAAACATGTGTGGACAATGAAAAGGCAATTCTGCCCTGTGGATTCAGTTCCTGTAGTACAATTTTCTTACACTGGATTGAATACCTCTTGCACATTGTTTGTTTGATGTTGTTGTTTGTTTGTTCCTTTGTTTTTTTAAGGTTAAAGTGCATATGCAGTGTTTATATTAACTGACAAATGATCTTAAAACTAAATTATACAATAATCATTGAGGCAGTGCTCCCTATATTGTGGTGCCTTGATGAATATTATCATCCTCCTTGGGGAACTTGTTTGAAATGCATATTGTCTGATACCATCTTAGACGTGAGTCAGCAACGCTGGGGGTGCTTTAACAAGCCTTCCAGATGATTTTATTTGTTTTTTAATTTTATTTTTCCCTGCTATCTTTTTTTTTCTTTTATAGTTTATTGTCAAGTTGGTTTCCATGTCCAGATGATTTTAATGTACATTCGAGTTTGAGTTCCATTGGTTTATAAGGCTTCATTTTGGGGAAGATTACAACTTATCCATTTGGTATGTGAACACCAAATGCTCACTATTATTTTTCCTTAAGCTGTCGGTGGGATAGCTGATTTTTATAAGATTTAGGAAATTAAGTAATGGCAAAACAAAAATATGCATATTGATAGCATCTCCCAAGCTTATATGCACCCTACATTTTTTTCTTTTTCTTTTACTGCTTGTAAGAGGCCATAAAGCCTTTTCCCTTAGCCCTGTAAATTGGCAGTAATTGACAGCCTGACTGGGAGTTAGGCTATAATTCCAAGTTTGCAGGAGCCAGGGACACGAACTCTTGCTTCACCTCTTAAGATGGATGTGAGGTCAGGAGCAAGGAGCAATGGGTTAAAGGATTCCCTGGAAGCTTGGACTCAAGGCTCTTGCTCGCAGTTTTTGCTTTCAGTACATTGAGTTCAGCATGAGGGCTGCCAAACGAATATACCTCTCACCAGCATTACAGTCATTTTTCTTTTTAACCTACACCTGAATGACCCAGAAAGGGTTATACCATTGAGAAATGTATCCGTACTGGCTGACAAACTCCAAGTGTTCCATCACCCTACAGAAAACAGTGCAAGAAACCCTAAGCCAAGCTGGTCCTCCATTTAGCAAATGGCAAATATCACTCGGAAAATTGCAAGCTGTTTCATGCTACTGACATGTCAGCAGCAGTAGCTGAATATGTAGAACTTCTAATATCATCAGATCTTAACCTACACTTCATCCTGTCAACAACTGTTTCTTGAACATCTATTTTGTCCAAAAAACAGCATATATAAAGTTAAATATCATAGTCCTTGGTATCAAGATTATCATAGTCTCATCAAGAAAATTAAAAAAAATATAATAGTTATTAAAGGGCTAAATCCTGTGATCAAGTATGTGTAGAAAAAAACCTTACATATGGATATTTAAAGACAGAATGTTATTTTATGTTTTGCCCTCATGACCTCCTACTTGATAGGGTTTTTCTGAAGTTATGTGCATTTAATAATTTTTAGCTCAGAGAATATGCAAAAAAACCTCTATGGAGTTAACTTTAAGTCTAATTTCTACTGATTCCTATATATATTTATCATACCAGGCCACTTGCCACTTCTGAAATACATGAACTTCTGAAATACATGCCTATAAGATTGTTTATAGATTTTTTTATGGTCTGGGGAGCCTGGGTGGCTCAGTTGGTTAAGCGTCGGACTTCAGCTCAGGTCATGATCTCATGGTTCGGGGGTTCAAGCCCCGCATTAGGTTCTGTGCTGACAACTCAGAGCCTGGAGCCTGTTTCAGAGTCTGTGTCTCCCTCTCTCTCTGCCCCTCCCCTGCTCTTGCTCTGTCTCTCTCTGTCTCAAAAGTAAACTATTAAAAATTTAAATATTTTGTATGGTCAAAGAGTCATTTGATTGGCAAGCATAGGGAAAATCCAAGCACTTGCATGTTTTAGGACATCTTTCAGGTTTTGCAGGAGTAGTTGGAGTGGTTAGAAGTTACTCAAGAGAGAAGAAAAGGATGCCCCAAACAGTATTTGGGCAACAGTGTGAGTGAAAACTACAGAAAAGTGATGTTTAAAACAAAGAGCATAAGTGATTCTTTCATTTAGAAAAGTGTCACTGTTATCTTATGATAGAGGTGATATTAAGACGATAGAACTGGGCTGTTTTAGAAATATTTGTGTTTAAATCTTAGAGAATTTAATAAATTAAGGGCAAGGCCTATAAGACTGTTTGAAGACAAATATAAAAAAAAAGAGGAGTTTGTTTTCTTTAAAGATTTGGGCATTTGTTAAAATGACCCTCTCCTAACATTTATTCCCCAGCCTATCCCGCTATATTCTCAGACTTGCACAATATGTGTATTCATAAAAATAAAGTAGTGAGAGATCCTTCTCTCATTCTCCACTTACTGTTGCAAATTCTACTATTAAAACATAACTCAGCTGACCCACTGTACTAATCAAAGACAGTGCCACTTCTTCCCTGAACATGCTACAACTTGCTAATTACTTTTCTCATCTCTACTTTTGCCTCGACCATCCATTCTTTACACAGAAGGCAGAGCATTCTTTTTTTTTAAGTTTTAATGTTTATTTATTTTTGAGAGAGAGAAAGAGAAAAAGAGAGATGAGCAAAATGACACATATTTTTGTTTTTTTAATATTACCAATTTTATAGAAATATTTTAAGAAGTAAGCTTAGTTGGATGGAATTTATTTATGATCTGTATCAGTCAGTGATCAATCCGAAAAATACAACTACTGGATGGATAGAGACCTTCAGATAGATAGATGCATATATTCATACATAGGCAGATACATAGAAACAGATAGGTAAGTATAATATATGAATAGATTTGTAACAAAGATTTGACCATATGCTATTGTGGATGTTGGTAAAGCAGTCTCTTTAAGCCTGTGGTCCTTACTTCTAATGCTCAAACTTAAAGTCCTTAGGGAAGACAAGTGGGAAGGCTGTAGAATGGATATAAAATGGGGGACACCAAAAACAATCTGGAACCCACAAGTACAAGCCAGAGCCTCAGAAGAACGAACTGAAACACATGCCATTTCTTGTTACCTCCAACATTGGTGGTAAGAGAGCCCTGCAGAAGGTGGAGTCCTTCACCACAGAGCTCAGCACAAGCACCTGACATAAGAGTTAGAAAAGATAAAGGGAGGTGCCAGAAAGGATGTAGCATGCCATCCTTTCCTCATGCCAATAAGCTGAGGAACCAAGGCAACAAAGATATGTGCAAGATATAAAATAGTTGTTGCTTTACTTTCACCCTTTCTAGTCACCTTCAAGAACTTTCTTTTCCCACTTTAAGTGGAGATATACAGGGAAAGGGATTCTGGGAAATGTGGTTCAGCATAGTCAAGTTGATACATTGTAGAACCAACATAATCCACTCCTTATCAAGTTGGCACACATAAACATCTCCTTAAATTATACTTAGCTTTCAAAGAAAGAATACAACAAAGTCAAGCTTTCACTTAACATGATATAACTATCTCTAGTATACCTGAAAATAAGCATATTTTTTTTCTCCAAAGAGGATAACATCCTTCTTTTGTTTTTGGATGATATTCATGCTTCTCCTAATTCATTCCTCAAATTGTATATCTTGTAATTTAAGTACTGAGATATAAAACTAACTGCTACTAATGAATCTTTTATTTGATAAGGAGCTTAGAAAGAAAAAGATATTTTAAATTTAGTTAACACATATGGAAACATATTCATATCAAAATAAGGAATAAATATCTCTAATGATTTTAGTCTTTTCTAAAACTGGCCATGGTCATAACTGATATTTATTCTGCTTTCCTTCCCTATTCATTCTATGCTCCCTTTT
This sequence comes from Suricata suricatta, assembly GCF_006229205.1. Classification (NCBI taxonomy): domain Eukaryota; kingdom Metazoa; phylum Chordata; class Mammalia; order Carnivora; family Herpestidae; genus Suricata; species Suricata suricatta. The sequence goes on along the minus strand of NC_043705.1, from coordinate 94,572,444 downwards.
CTTTAGCCAGCTTCTCAGCCAGTCATAGTTTCTTAGCTAATGTGGTGGCAAATCTTCCTTCTTGAAGGTTCTGGATCCTTAGCAGTCCTGCTTGAATCAAATTATTTTAGTTTGCCATTGACTTTAGTCACAGAACATGTGAGTACTAGGGATCACCTAGAACATCTTCTGCATTACAGATATTGCCCTCTTACACTCACTGTGTAGTGGCAACACAATTTCTCCTTGAAGGTTGGAATTATAATCCCAGCCAGTGTGGTAATTGTTTTATTTGTCTGTTGATTTAGAGACACAAGGATACCACAGTGGCCAGGTTGCAGACTCAACTCATTTTGTGTCTCCTGAAGTCATTCTGTAGATCAGCAACAATTGTTGGCTAAAACATTGTTTTACTTCCTTTCTCTAAATTTCATAGATCAGTTTCCTTGTAGTACACCATAACCAGAAACATACAAGAAAGGGCATTCTGGGAAGTGTAGTTCAGACCAGCTAAGTTGAACAATAAGTAGCCAGGCTACTTTAAAATTGTAATAATTTTTAGGTCCCTCAAGATTGAAATAACGATATATTTTTGGTTTAGGGAACTTTGTTTATGTGGAAGTGTCCTTTCTTTGGAACAAGTACCTCTAGACCAGCAGGAACTAAAATTTTGGTAGCGGAGGCATACTGTTTAGAAGAGCTACTCTTCTTTCTATCCCTTGATTCTTGGCTATAAAACAGCACTATATATTGGATGCTGGTTGCATGCATTTACTTTACCCTGGAGTATATTGCTCCATTCCTGCAAAATGTTTCCACCTACCTGGTGCTGGAACTAAGACCCTAAAAGTCCATCATTCCATCAAGGTAACATGCTCTAGAGCATGATAAACCTGTAAAGCTTATGGCCTTGAATATATTGGTGTATTTTATTTGCTGTGAAATGAGTTGCTTGGTCAGAAGTGATGCTATGTGGAATACTACAGATAATAAGATATCCAGTAATCTGTGGTAATTTCATAGGTACACTGAAGGTAGAGAGACTTAATATATTTCCATAGTAATGTCTATCCCAATAAGAACAAAGTGCTGCAATGACCATGTTGGAAGAGGCAGCAGGTAGATGACTGATCCTTCAGGAAATGGTGCCATAATGGGGTTACAGTATTGGCTTCTGCTGTTGGCAAAAGGGGCATTCAGGAGTAGCTGCAGCAAGATTGACCTGGGTAAGTAGATATCCATGTAGCTGATGCTATAAATAACTTCTGTCACTATCATGAAATGGCTACTTTGTTCATGAGCCCATTGCATAATGACAGGAATGTCTGAAAAGGCAGTTAGGAATGGAAAAATATATATAAAGTTAGGGAGATTAAGAACAAGCTGGAGTCCCATGAAAACTGGTAGAATCTTGTTACAGTTAACATCTCTGAAGCTTTTGCTGTGGGTGCTACACAGAAGCCAGATTCTTGTGATGTAATTAAACACACAAACACATAGCCCTTAAGTCATAAAAACTGAAGGAGGATCCAAGGAAAGGTAAAACAGTTGCAGATTCAGGTACAGATTCACACCAATGAGATCAGCAGACAGATTTGTGACACTGTGTGTGAGCTACAAAATAATTGCTGTTTCACTTCCTTTTCTCACTTCTCATAGAAAGAATATCTTTGTTGCCCACACTAACCAGAAACATGTAAGAAAAGGATTTTGGAGAACGTAATTTAGCCAAATTGAACATGGCTGGCCATGTTTAAATTGTAAACATTTTTAGATCCCTACATGATTGAAATCACCATGTATTTTAGTTAGGAGCATTTTCTCTATAGGAGACATAGTAGGAGTAGCTCAGAATCGGGAATCTGGGGATTCGGAGTTTTTGTCTTAGTTTCATCATTACCTGGACATATGAGTTAGTCATTTATTCTCTCCTGGCCTCACTTATTCAGCTATAAAATAAAAGGAATACACTAAAGTATCTTTCAGAGGCCTCATTGTATAATGGGTAAAATACTTTATTTTTAGGCTGCTGAGAATCAAGGCCTACTTATGTCAGCTGTGTGATTTTGCAAGATCTTGGGCATTCCATAACTCAGTGTTCTCATCTGTAGAAATAATACCTGAATAAGGGTATTGTAGGAATTGAATGAGTAAAAGTATTTTAAAACCCTTAAAATCATAAGAGGCATGTAGTGAGCATACATTAAATAGTAGTAGTAGTAATTTGCCTGTGAATTTCATGATTGCTTGTTTATTGTAGAGTTTAAAACGCATATTGATTGTTTCAAAATATGTGCTTTGGTTTAGGGAATTAAAAGGAAATTGCTACAGGTCTTTGTAAATTTGTTTTACCACTTGCAAATTATTATTTTACCTCTCTTTTGTTACTGATTCTATTAATATAGATGCATTGCATATCCATAATTAGGTGGACATTGTATAGATATGCAAATAAAGCAATTATTTAGTAGCCTTAATGAAGTGTGAGTATAATGGTATAGAGATTTATTAATTGTATAAAAATGCTGACAAAGGAGCTTTCCTCCTTTAATGATAAGAGTGCCCAAAGATATGTGTTTAAAATTTAAATAAATTTGATGTATGTTTTCCAGATTTGGAAAACTATCATAAATGTACTGTTTTAGACACACAATCTTATTCAAGTAGAATTCTTCTTTTTCTTTATTCCATCATCAATATTTCAACTTATTTCAGTAAATTCAAACATCATGTCAGTGTATAGTCTCCTGTCCCAATTGACCAGAGAAGTTAGGCAGCTACAAATCCCATCCTGTAGCTGAGCTTGGACAAATGTCCAAGCCAGTAGTGCTCCCCAACTATTGAGCCTTTCATAACCAGGGAGTCTGAACAGTGGCTCTGGACAGCCTTGGAATTCAACCACAGTACAACCCAGACCTGTCCCACCACAGAGCTCAGCCTACAGTCTTGCCCAACTGCTGAACACCACCTGTGGCCTCATCCAAGCAATGACCTCAGCCAGTGAACCTACCCAATCTCTGAACATAATCTACAGCTCCGCCAGCTAGGGGCTATATCTTACTCATATACTTTTGCTTTTTTTTTTTAAATCTGTGTTTACCTTAATAATAAAATGGTAAAATGACTGCTGAATCACATGATGGTTAGTTTATAATCTGAAATCATGTGTATTAGTTCTCATTTTATTAACCAAAACTAGCCAAATGGACAATGCTGAGGTTAACATTGTGGGTACTGTAATTATCTAACAAGAAAAGCAAAACATAAATGGGTATAAAATCAACTTATTGCAAATAGAATAATGTAGTAGTGACAAGTAGTGGCATCAGTCAACCTAGGAGGGTTCTAACAGGATTTGTGAGAAGTAGCTGTCTTCAAGATATACTGAACAGGTGAGATCTAAGGTAGTGCAGTGATTAATTCTGTGTGGGTGGTAGAGTGAAAGAAAAAGTGAGGATCATCAATTATCTAGCATTCTGAATTGAAATACAAGGTCAACAGTGATACTATTCAAAGATAGGAAACAACTGAATATATAAAAACAAGAAGTGATGAAGTTTGGATGAGGAGGAAGATCACAAGCTTGGACAAATTTCACTTTGAGGAACAAGTGGTATGTTCAAGAGAAATACCCTAGGAACTCAAATGAACATAGGTCTAGAATTCCAGGGAGAATCTTAGCTAGCAATAGATATTGGAGGCATTGGCATTTAGATCATTAGCGAAACCATTTGGTGAAGAGTATGTAGTGTGAGAAAGAAAGAGAAGTAAATTTCTGAGGATTAGCAACGTATAAGAGCTAAGCTAAGAAATAAGAAATAAAAAAAAAGTTTCTAAGATAAAATATAATGGTGTAAGAAAACATCATGAGTTATTAGATTTTTTTTTGCTTGTTTGTTTTGTCAGAGAAAGAAAATGAAGTCTAGAAAAAGAGTGTAGTTAAATTCAGAGAATTCAGTAAGATAAATACTGAGAGATATTTTTTTTCTGCTTTGTCATTGGTATGCCCATATATTTTGAAGGATGCTGTAAGCAAAAGTCACTGGTGTTGAGGAAGCAATGAGATAAATGTTTGGATATAGCTTAGGCCTTCTGCATGGACATTGAAGTCACCCAGGATGTGGTAGAGAAGTCTCTCAGCCAAGACCCCAAACCTAGTATATCAGGGAGATAGTAGAAGGTAGAAGAAAACTTTTCACTGGTTTCCTGTCTTCTTCCCACTTCTGTATTAGCTCTCATCTTAAGCATCATTTCTTTAGGGAAGTCCTGCCCAAACCTCACAAACTTAAGTTAAGTGTACCTTAATAGTCCCTATAGCATAGTTTGGCTATCCCAAATGATACCTCTTACAACTCTAATAAAATTGAACAATTGGTTTTCTCTTTATAAGGCCATTAGCTCCATCAGCTGATTTTAAGATTATGCCAATTATGCCCTATCTATTTAGCACTGTAATTGGCACATAAAAAGTTTTTCAAAAATGTTTCTTGATAGAATGAGTAAATGAAAAGATAAACAGAAGAAGTAGGGAGATTTCAAGAAAGCAGTGGGATTTACCCACGGCGACAGGAATCCCTAGGGAAGCAGACTACAATTTCTGTTCCCCAGTAAAAAGTCCAACAGCACCAGAGTCACTCGTACTTCTGGAAATACTCCAGACTAGAATTGTGAAGTTAAATTATTTCTGTGCATAAAAAAAATTAGTACCACTTCAAATTTGCAAAAAAAGTGATATCACTTGAAAATTCCAGATTACATTTTTTTTCTAGAAACAGAAAGTAACTAAATAACTTTTTAAAAATATCTTGACATCTTCCTTTTTAAATATTTATTTATTATGAGGGGGTGGTGTAGAGAGAGAGAGGGAGGGAGAGAATCCAAAGCAGGCTCTATGCTGACTAATGTGAGACATGAACCCATGAACCGTGAGATCATAACCTGAACCAAAATCAAGACTCAGACAGCTAAGTGAATAAGCCACCTATGCACCCCACTAATCAACTTTTAATACTCCAAATTATATATGTAAAATAAGCTATCATAAGTAAAACAAGTAAGGATACATATTTTTAGTCACATTATCTGGCATGTTAAGGACAGGGTGTGTATCATGAAAAGATGGAAGATAATTGAAAGGAGCAAATAATGGAGGTAAATAAAAGCTAAGAAAGAAAACATATCATTTAGTTAGTGAGATTAAACTATGTATGGATGTTATGAACTCTATTCTGCACTATATTCTATATTTTTGGTGGGAAGAAAATGGTTTCTTTATTTCTTATGTAAATTCTATAGTAGCCATTATAATGGAAAAGGAAAATATTGTAATTCGTTCAAGGTTATGTAGCTGATGTGTGTAGCTGGGATTCAAATCCAGTAGACCCTACCTTCTTTGTCCATACATCGGTATTACAGTGAGTTTTCACCTGCAAGAATTTGAAATGAAGGGCACACTGAATGGAGATTAGTCTTTATGACGACAGAATATATTTGTGTGTTTCCATGTAGATATATGCATATTGGGAAAGTGAGAAAGAGAGTCTTAGCTTCAAAAATGGATTTTCTGGTCAGCATAGTCTCTCTAGATACTATATATAAATAGCTGCTGAACTGAGAAGGTTTAGGATTATTATAAACAAAATAGTTGCCAGTGCCAAATTGGTAATACCATTTTCAGAACTGTGTCTGGATGACAGAAGTTATCACAAGCAGTGGGGTTGTATTGTCAGCTGCTACTATGGAATTTTTTTAAATGTTTTATTTATTTTTGATACAGAGAGAGACAGAGCATGAGAGGAGGAGGGGCAGAGAGAGAAGGAGGCACGGAACACGAAGCAGGCTCCAGGCTCTGAGCTAGCTGTCAGCACAGAGCCTGACGCGTGGCTCGAACTCACGAACATGAGATCTGACCTGAGCCGAAGCCGGAGGCTTAACCAACTGAGCCACCCAGGCGCCTCTGGAATTTTTTAAAGATCATATATAGTTTGAGGATATAATATCATCATGGGGCAAGAATTAAACCTCATATTTATGGGACAAATGTATAAGATTTCTTTTTTTCTTCCAAGCTTTATTTCTTCCAAAATATCAAGTGACAATATTTTGAGGCTAATGAATTATACTTTTTTTTTAACAGCAGCCTTTAGGATAAGTAGAAGTTCCAAATTTAAATTTCAATAAAGAAGATAGCTATAACCAAATATATAACCAAAGAGAATCTTAATTTTATTATGTAATATGTTTAATTGTATCTTATTCTATTTTTCTATTTGAAATAATGTTTTTATTATTTAAAGTGATCATTTTGAATACAAATTAAGTTAGTATGTAGGCCTAAACTCCTTAAAAGTTTTAGGGATTCATGGTGTCCTGAGGCTTTTTACTGTGTAGAGACTTCCCTTCTGCTTCCCCTTTGACATTTAAAGACAGGTGAGTTGACTCACTAACAGGATCACAGGTGGTGGTTTTCCATTGTGTTTGTGGAGGTCGTGAGGTTACAGAATTCGATTTCCTTGATGTCAGTCTCAGTCAGTCAGTTCCCACCTGGAGTAACTCCTAGTTATGTTGTTCCAGACTTTTCTTTTCTTTCTTTCTTTTTTTTTCTTTTTCCTTTACCTTTTACTTTCTGGAAGAAAAAATATGTGCTACTTAAGTTGGCTTGTGAATATTTAATATCCTGGGAATCACATCGTACTATCTATAATGTTTATACAAGAATAGAAGTAAATACTAAAACATTACCAATTTTATTTTAAAAATATTACCTTATGTGATAATATTTGAACATTTTTTTCAGGTTTGGATAACTTTCTCTCCATAATTAATTTCATTTAGTCATAAGAATACATTAATGATGTTTGCTCACAGATTTACTCCTTCATTTTAACTGTTTTGTACATTTATTAAAAATATTTAATAATTGTCTATTATATACTATATACTGTGGTTAAATGCAGTTTGGAAACTGAGAGGCATGGTCCAGGAACATAGGATTGACTAATTTCAATTTAAGAATGACAAAATTAAGGAGAAAATAGGTCCTTTCTTAAAATATTTATGAATTTAAATAATAAGCACAGGCTTACAGAGGGAAATTCTACACAGAGATTGGCAAACAGAGTCTGATGTAACTAGAATTAGAGCAATGAGCTGGGGGCAGGAATGGAGACAGAGTAGAGATCGTTCGGAAAACGGTCAAAGGCTGAGACTAAAATAGGACACATTTCTTGCCGGTAGAAAGGCCATGTCTTTAGGGTGCCCAGGTGGCTCAGTCACTTGGGCATCCAATTTTCACTCAGGTCATGATCTCATGGTTCGTGAGTTGGAGCCCCGCATTAGGCTCTGTGCTGACAGCTCAGAGCCTAGAGCCTGCTTCAGATTCTGTGTCTCCCTCTCTCTTTGCTCCTTGCCCACTCATGCACTGTCTCTGTCTCCCTCTCAAAAAATAAACACTTAAATTTTTTTTGAAAAGAAATGCCATCTCTATTTTGTCCCTGAACACAACTAAATAGCAGATACTTGTCATTGATTCATTCATTCAACAAAGATTTACAGAGTCTAAATATAACAGCAAGACATATTCATCTCTGGAGAATTACATTTAGAGCACCTCTAAAAATATCCTTATTGACAACTACCTTCTTTTTGGATGAACATATAGAGGATTTTTTTGCTTTGGTTTTTATTTTTAGTTTTTAATCCGAAGACATATATGAATGTCACTTTTTACAAGGTGTTGAGAGATATTGAATTGGTGATTTTAGAAACTATTGGTTTGGGAAGGCCCCTTCTAAACTGTAAAAGTATATGTAATGTTTTGCTGACACAGTTAAGTAGTTACAGAGACAGTGTCTCAAATCCTTATTCTTCATCTATTCCTCCATCTCTGAGGTCAGCTCACTGATTGTGTGATTGAAATCAGAGAAACCTCAGGTAATATATATTTGAAGGCAGATATTTTATTTAACCCTGGATGATTCAATCTTATATGACTTGGTTAGATGACAATCACTGAACCATGAAATTTCATGTATCTCTGAGGCTATTGTTTTATAAATAAAATCATTGAGGAGAGTTTCATTATAGTAAGGGCTACTGTGTGAGATGTATAAGAAAAATAAGCTGATAGACCATAGACAGACAACTTTTATAGATATAAAAATGATTTTTATATATTCTAGTTTTGTTGAAGTTTCTATTATCATGTTAATAATATTATTTGATTTTGTAAGTTAGAACCAGTCTTTTGTACCATATGCCTGAAAGTTAAAAATGTATGTAATACTCATCTCATTAGCAAGTGGTGCCATGCATCTAGTGAATAAACCCACCCTTAGTGTAGGACACTTTATTTTGAAATATTTTTCTAACAGATGTGAAGCAACAATAATTCAAAGTGCTGAGCACTGGGAAGTCTGAGGTGGCATTTGGGATGAATGGGACTGAAAAAGGAAGTCAGTGTGCAGAAACAAATTTTATCTGTTGTGCAGGCTTAGGAATGAAATATATTAATTTTGGAAAATATGACTATGTTATGTTAATGATAGATGAAAGAAAAAAGGAAAGAGTGGGAGAGAGAGAGAGAGAAAGGAAGGAAGGAAGGAAGGAAGGAAGGAAGGAAGGAAGGAAGGAAGGAAGGAAGGAAAGAAGGAAGGAAGGAAGGAAGGAAAACAGGAAGGAGGGAAGGAAAAAGAAAAAGAAAGAAAATACCAAAATAACTGATTACTTTAGGGACATTAAGATGTGGGAATGTTTGCTTCCTTTTTCCCTAGAGTGTAATAACTGGAAGGGAAAAATAAGGCAAAATGTGTCAAATTTGATTGACACTATATACAGAAATACAAGAAGAATTTATAATGAGTCTGAGAAAGTGGAACTAATGAAGAAGTATTATAACATGAAAGAAGAAGGAGGATGGTGTGGGAAACAGGAGATGAAGTAAAGAGTAGTCAGTGAAGAGATCAGACAATTTTTCTAGCCTTCTAGGAACTGAACACACAAAGGAGCCCAATTAGAAATAAACTTGCTAGAAGAAATATTTTATAATAAGTTGGGGATTAACCATTTGCCTAAAGGGAATGAAATCAGAGCATTTGAGCCTCCTTGTTTTAGAAATACTTGCTTCAATTTTTAAAGTTTGATACAAATGTCTTTCTTTTCACAAATATACATACCACACACATACACATTAAATCATGTGTAAAGCAAATTAACAGCTAACCAAACTTTCTGACTTCCAAGAGAAAAATCATCTTCAATTGAATACAAGGATATCTAAAAATATTCTATATTTCGCCTTTTGTTGATACTAGCTCACTGTGATGTATTCTCTGGATACATTCAGAGATGTAAAATTTCTTGGAGATGATTTGTCTGCTAATTTAACCTAGAGCTTCTCCAGATACAGGTGCACATATATCTGGCATATAGAGAGACATGATACTTACCTTTAATTTGACATAATGTAGATGAACAATTCAGGGTATTTGTTAGATACTTGAATAAACTAACTGGAAACAACAACAGAAACACTTAGGGTCACAATGTTTCTGTTCCAGAATCTTGTATGATATCAACTTTGCTCGCAGCCACTTAGTAAACCTAGGAGGAAGCAAAGACTCCCATTCATGTACAATAATTCAGAAATTTTTAAAATATCCTTGTGAAATAACAAGGGACTCCATGAATAAGAGTAGTGTGGTTTCTCATTTGCCACTTAAAGATATTCTTCCATTTTCTTCACCACAATATATTGCAAAAGAGGAAGGTTTTGATGACCCGTTCTCGAGTCAGTGGTTCTCCATAACACTCACGGCACACAAAAAGTTTAGTCCTTTCATGGTTAGTTCAGATTTTTTGGAGGTAACATGGGCATCTCACTTTTGAAGATCTCAACTTATTTTCACACCAGAGGGCAATCTAGACAAGATTTGGAGAATTAGCTGCCATGTTAAAACCATTAGCTGGACAAATTTATTCATTCACTTTGTTCTACAAATATTTATTGAGAATCTGGTATGTGGCTGGGTACTTAGGGACAAAACCTCAAACATAATACATTTTCCATTTTCAAGAAAATGGCAAGCAAGCAAATAATTTCAATAGGATGTGATAAATGCAAGATGAATGAAGCATGAGGGAGAGACTACTGGGCAGTTTGGAGAAAAAAAAGGATGGAGTCAGAGAAGGATTTCTTAAAAAGTAGGGCACCTTTGAACTGTGTCTTAGGGAGCTAATAGAAAATTGAAAATAACAAAAAGAAAATTGAAAATAATTACTTGATGATAAGCTGTTATTGTTGTTTGTTTTTATTTTTGAAGGGGGCAATGGGGTAAGAAGTAGTGTTTAAAATAGAATTCTTGGAAGGAATATCATTCATTCAGATTTTTACTAGCAAATTTACATTGAGCAACTATTGCTTTATTTTGCTGAGCTCTGGGGATAACAGTGAACCAGGCCAAAAAAAAAAAAAGTTTGATCTTGCATGGAGTATTCGTTCTTGAGGGGAGACAGAAAATACATAAACTATTGCATTAATAGCTAACACTGATAAAAATATATACTCTGTCTTAGGCACTGTTCCCAAACATTATATAAAACCATTAATTTAAACCTTACTACAATTCACTGTGGGGGGGGGAGTTAGGATTAGAAAGTAAATTGGGGAACCATCATACATTACTAGTAGCATGGTGAGCTGAGCCTCAAAGCTGGACAGCCTGGATTTAGATTTAGTCTTTCAAGTACCGTAATAAATTGCTTATCAAAATAAACAAATGAATATAAAACATAACTTTGGTAAGTGGTAAATTATATGAGGATAAAAAAAAACAGGTGAGCACAAAACAGTTGAAGAGGAAAATTATATTTTAGATAGCAGAGAGCAGACATTGTTAGGACCCTGCATATAGCCCTTGGGTTTGACCATTTCAATAGGCTCAGGCCAGCCTTCAACTACTCGTCCTTGCTTGTCTTTGTGTGTGGGCTTTTTCTGGAGCCAAAAGAAGATTGTGGTGGTTTGGTGCTTGGCAGAACTGAATTGGAAGACATTTAATACTTCCTAGAATAGCCATCAACCAGTGACTTTTAGGACTTGGTCTACAACCATTCTCAACTTCCTCAGCCCTAATGAAGGATAACTCCAAAATACAGTAAAACCTTGGATTGTGAGTAACTTGTTCTGCAGGTGTTCTGCAAGACAAGCAAACATTTCTGGTACATTTTAACTTGACAAATGAGCAATGTCTTACAGAATAAGTAATGAGCAATGGTTTGCAATACAAGTAGTACGTGATGCCAAATATCACATAATCACAACCTAGCCAATGGTTCTTCTCTCTCTCTCTCTCTCTCTCTCTGGGATTGTGGGTAATCATCTCCCATACTCAGATGCTCAGTCTCAGGCCAGTTTGGCAGTAATTAGTGACTTTTCAGAATAATGGAAGGTGTCCACAACTGGCACTAGTGTATTTTTTTTTTTATCACTTCAAAGCACCTATGAACATTCTTTGCTTTTCCATACAAGAGTAAGCTTAGGAATGCTTTGCTTCATTTTAGGTCAGGCTGCCTGCACATATCGACCCTTTTCTCTGCTGAATTACTGCCAGTTACATTAAGTATGGTATATGACAAGAGTTTATTAATACTGTACTGTAGCCATCATCTATTCAAGCATACACAGTGGCCCCCATGCAGGAAAAGTTTGAAAAGTGGTAAGAAGGAGATGATTATGGTGGAGGGAAATCATCGAGAAGTATGGACAAGTTATGCAAGTAGCCAAAATTGCAAGATTTTATAAGAAATCTACAATTGCATCTTATCTACAGGAGGAGGAGAAGGAAAAGGCAGAGGGATCATTCACTTGAAATAAGAGTAGGGATGTGTGTAAAATGTAGGAAACAGGGCAACATTCTTTAGAAAAGCACCACCCGAATAAGGCTGTAGCAGTGCAAACAATGTATCTGTTTAATGACAATGCAATATCACATTTCCATGAAATCCTCAAAAAAGGTAAAAAGGAAGTATCATTAGATAGGTTATTTGTTAAAGTTGCAGGAGAAGAAAAAGGTTCCACTGAGCCAACATATAGCAGTGATTCCATTAGTGGTAGTGAAAGCCATCCCATCCTACACAATAACCTTCCTCTGTCTTGTCTCCCTCTCACACCAACCACCAAGGGTTTAAAGATATGTGCAGGTTATTTGTTTATTTCTCTCTATATATTTTTTATTTTCTTTATTATCTTGTATTATATTACAGTACCATAATCATTTTATATGAATATTTTTGAATTGTGGCATGAATTATCTGAGCTTCCACTATTTCTTGTGGGGAAATTCAGTTTGGTATACAACTGCTTTGGATTACAAGCATGATTCTGGAATGAATTACACTTGCAATCCATGGCTTCACTGTAGGTTCTACACACACACAGTGTGTACGCCCACAGTGGTAGCTGGCCTAATCACATGGTCTTTGTTGGCTCTCTTCTTTGTCTACATCACTTCCTTACTCTTTTTCCAGTGTTTTCTTTTACCTCCCCAATGAACATTCACTTAAATCCTTGTCTTAGAGCCATTCTTTCCGATGGCCTTAAATAAAATAGATTGGCTGGTCAGGACATACATCTCTGAGGAAAATTTGGAGTAGACCATTTCAGGTAAAGGAAAGTGTATGTACATGCCAATGACCTGAGAAAGCGGTGATGAAGCCACTGGGCTTGGTGGGTGTGGAGTGAGGATAGGGAGTAAGGGAGAAGTGACCTTGAGGAGCAGGCAAGGACCAGGAGGCAAAGCTCTTTTTTAGGCTATGGGAAAGTGTTTGAAGGGTGAAAACAAAAATAGCATCATTCTATATGAGGAAGGGGAAAAAACAAAACACAACTCCTAGAGTATTAGCTTTAAAAGCAGACTTTAGAGAAGACATAATGCAATCTTTTCTCTTGAGAAATGAGGAAAATGAGGACCAGGACACCTTCCTAGCAACAGAAAAAAGACAAGTCTTCTAAACAGATATGAATTTTAAATCTATCTGATTACTAGTCTGCATTTGAGAGTCATTTGCAACTTAGAAGCTTACCATGAGGGTAAATATAACAACTCAAAGTGAAATGAATAAAAGAGACATAAGGATATTAAGAGTGCCTCACTAGAATGAGTCAGTGACATTCTTTTTGTTTTCATATCACTAATTCACCAAGTTCAATGCTCCTACCTTCCAGCACGTAAGAGAGAGCAGCTCTTTTGATTCTCCCCAGTGAGGGGTGAGTGGGCAGAGATGCAAGTGCTGTCTACTGCTGAATCCCATGTGGGCTCAGTTAAGGCAGGTCTGGAAGCCAGGCCAAATTTCAGATGGGCATCTGGGTATGGGAATTTCTGCTCTGTGGGCTCCGTGTCACAAGCCCTATCATTAACATGGATTCTAACACCTGCCAGTAAATGGGTACTTACTTGATGTCACTAGGTAACTCAATCATCAGCTTAAAGCACTCTGTCCAAATAACAAGATTTGTGGATTGAATCTTTGTGCAACTCTCTGTTCCAGAACTAAGCAAACACATGGTGAATTTATTTGGTATGTTTGCTGTTTACTGCATGAGATGAGATGAATTCTAGTAATGCCAAAGGGAGGGATTGAATCGTTTATTAAGTACAGTCTTGGACAGGTGTCTTAAATGCCAATTCTAGGATTTAATCTAAACTAATCTTCAGAAAAGTTAGATTTAATGGAAATGAGAACCCAGAGGACTTCAGAGTGAAGGTAGATGGATGTTAAATCTCGAACACTGCTATTTATGGCAATCTTTTAAATAAACTCTCTTACTTGGCTGTTATCCTTCTGTGTCCTGAGGTAGAAAGTGTTTGGAAAACTGATATTGGCTCATTGGTAGGCAGGATTTATACAAAACAAGTTATTTGCTCTTTATTCCTAACCCTGGCATACTCAGTTATTTGCAACTAAAGCCACACGTACATATCTGAGATCAGCTCAGAGTGTTTTGGGCCTCCACAGAGTTAGTACATAGAGGATGAACTTGCAATGTACCATCCTAGGCCATATTTCCTGATGACAGAATATGACACTAAGAGACAGAGTTTGAAATTGATAAAGAAAAACTGTGTAAATGGCCACCACACATCATATCTAAATATTGACAAGTCAAAGAAAATGTGGGTTATCCATCACTGAATGCAATTTGTAAGATGTATTGGCAAGGCCAAATTTAGAAACTAAGTTTTAGTATTTGTCTCCTCCTTAAGGCACTGTATCTCTTACCCAATAATAAAAATATTTCAGTTATGACTTAATATTTTTCTGTGTATACCTATATATAGACATTGATAGGCTTATGTCTATAAATAGATATAGATAGGCTAATTTTAAAAACACAGTCAACAGCACAGAATTAAACTAAAAATTGTGTAGACAGATGCTGGAAAAGTAGAAAAGGATTCATGATGTATTTTGTGAATGTATTATTGAAAGTTAATTTTACCAGAGATAGTATTTGCTGGTGACTCGTATGACACTGGAAATGTCTTGATGGTATATTTAATTTTTAGTATTAAAGAGAGAAGGGCTGGAACAAAACAATTGCTAATGATCTGTTTCATGGTATAAAATCTAAAGACAACTTAAACCAATAATTGCCAAGTACGAGTTTAAATGGAAACAGTATAGTTGAAGAAAATAAAGAACACAGCTCAGATAAAGAAACAGGTTGAGGTAAAACAACATGAAATAAAACAGTGAAGTCAATGAAGTCACCAGGTAAAGTTTCCTAGGCCCTGCAGAGATTAACAAAGAATTTTCCTATTGCTTCAGTCTCTCCTGTTTTATATTTCTTTTTTTCCTGTCCTCCATCCCTCTCTTCTTCCTTCCTTCTTTCCTTCCTCCCTTCTTTCCTCCTTCCCTCTATCCCTTCCTATGTCTGTCTGTCTTTCTTTCTTTCCTTCCCTTTTCTTCCTGCCTTCATTTCTTTCTTTCTTTTTTCTTCCTTCCTTTTCTTTTCTTTTTTCTTTTCTTTTCTAGAACACAACTTAGTGAACTTTTCAAACAAATAGCCAGATAGTAAATATTTTCAGCTTTGCACACCTTACAAACTCTGTCACAACTATTCAACTCTGCCATTTCATTCTGATAGCAGCTAGACAAGAGTCAATTAATAGGTAAAGCTGTGTTCCAATAAATCTTTATTTACAAAAACAGGCAGCAGGTGAGATTTGATCTGAGGACAGCTGTTTACCAATCCTTGTTCTAGAAGGTGATTTTCATAGATAGTTAAGCTCAGTGCTACCCTTTTCAATGAAAAACAGAAGTATGAGTAATATTTTATGGGTCAATATTCAAAGGATGAACCTAGTTGTTTTGCTAATTATGGATTTATAAATATGGCCTAGAATTATTTATAAATATTTAGTATCTTCTAGATGTTTTCAATGTTTCACATATATGATCTCATCTAATCCTGAGGATAACACCCTAAATTTGATATAATCATTCTCATATTATTTTTTAAATTTTTGTGAGTAGTTTATTATCTATTTTATTTTACTTTATTTTTTATAGTTTATTGCCAAGTTGGTTTCCATATAACACCCAATGCTCATCCCAACAAGTGCCCTCCTCCATGCCCATCACTCCCTTTCCCCTCTCCCCCCATCAACCCTCAGTTTGTTTTCAGTATTTAAAAGTCTCTTATGGTTTGCCTCCCTCTCTCTCCTTAACTATATTTCCCCCTTCCTTTCCCACATGGTCCTCTGCTAAGTCTTTCCTATTCCACATATGAGTGACATACGGTATCTGTCTTTCTCTGAATGACTTATTTCACTTAGCATGACACCCTTGAGTTTCATCCACGTTGCTACAAATGGCCAGATTTCATTCTTTCCCATTGCCATGTAGTATTCCATTGTATATATATATCACATCTTCTTGATACATTCCTCAGTTGATGGATATTTAGACTCTTCCCATGATTTGGCTTTTGTTGAAAGTGCTGCTATGAACATTGGGGTCCATGTGCCCCTATGCATCAGCACTCCTGTATCCCTTGGTAAATTCTTAGCAGTGCTATTGCTGGGTCATAGAGGAGTTCTATTGTTGATTTTTTGAGAAACTTCACACTGTTTTCCAGAGGGGTTGCACCAATTTAGATTCCCAACAAGAGTGTAGGAGAATGCCCATTTCTCTACATTCTCGTCAGCATCTATAGTCTCCTGATTTGTTCATTTTAGCCACTCTGACAAGCATGAGGTGGTATTTCAGAGGGGTTTTGTTTTATATTTCCCTGATGATGAATGACACTGAGCATCATTTCATGTGTCTGTTGGCCATCTGGATGTCCTCTTTGGAGAAGTGTTTGTTCATGTCTTTTTCCCATTTCATCACTGGATTATTTGTTTTTCAGGTGTGGAGTTTGGTGAGTTCTTTTAGATTTTGGAAACTAGCCCTTTATCTGATATGTAATTTGCAACTATCTTTTCCCATTCTTTCAGTTGCCTATTAGTTTTCTTGATTGTTTCCTTTGCCATGCTGAAGCTGTTTGTCTTAATAAGGTCCCAATACTTCATTTTTGCTCTTGATTCCCTTGCCTTTAGAGATGTGTCACATAGGAAATTACTGTGGCTGAAGTTAAGAAGGTTGTTTCCTGCTTTCTCCTGTAGGTTTTTGATGGCTTCCTATCTCACATTCAAGTCCTTCATCCATTTTGAGTTTATTTTTGTGTATGGCATAAGGAAGTGGTCTAGTTTCATTCTTCTGCATATTGCTGTCCAGTTCTCCCAGCATCACCTGCTGAAGAGGCCTGTCGTTTTTTCCATTGGATACTCTTTCCTGCTTTGTCAAAGATTAATTGGCTATACACTTATGGGTCCAGTTCTGGGATCTCTATTTTATTCCATTGGTCCATGTGTCTGTTTTTTGCCAATATCATGATTACAGCTTTGTAGTAGAAGCTAACATCTGGGATTGTGATGCCTCCCATTTTGGTTTTCTTCTTCAATATTACTTTGGCTATTTGGGGTCTTTTGTGGTTCCATATGAATTTTAGGATTGTTTGTTCTAGCTTTGAGAAGAATGCTTGTGAAATTCTGATTGGGATTGCATTGAATGTGTAGATTGCTTTGGATAATAATGACATTTTAACAACTTTTATCCTTCTAATCCATGAGCATGGAATGTTTTTCCATTTCTTTGTGTCTTCCTCAATTTCCTTCATAACTTTTCTATAGTTTTCAGTATACAGATCTTTTACTACTTTGGTTTGGTATATTCCTAGATATTTTATGGCTTTTGGTGCAATTATGAATCGGATCAGTTTATTGCTTTCTCTTTCTGTTGCTTTATTATTGGTGTATAAAAATGCAACCGATTTCTGTATGTTGATTTTGTGCCCTGCAATTTTGCTAAATTCTTGGATCAGCTCCAGTCAATTTCTGGTGGAGTCTGTTGGGTTTTCCATGTAGAGTATCATGTCATCTGCAAAAAGTGAAAATTTGACTTCATCTTTGCCAGTTCTGAAGCTTTTCATTTCTGTTTGTTGTCTGATTGTGGACAGTAGTGCTTCTAGCACTATGTTAAATAATAGTGGTGAGTGTTTCTGATCTCGGGTGGGGGAAAGCTCTCAGTATTTCCCCATTGAGGATGATATTAGCTGTGGGATTTTCATAAATGGCTTTTATGATGTTAAGTAAGTTCCTTCTATCCCAACTTTTTTGAGGGATTTTATTAAGAAAGGATGCTGTATTTTGTCAAATGCTTTTTCTACATCTATTCACAGGATTATATGGTTCTTGTCTTTTCTTTTGTTAATGTGATATATCACATTGATTGATTTGCAAATAATGAACCAGCCCTGTAACCCAGGGATGAATTCCACTTGATCATGGTGGATAATTCTTTTAATATGCTGTTGAATTCGATTTGCGGGTATCTTGTTGAGGACTTTTGCATCCGTATTCATCAAGGTTATTGGCCTGTGGTTCTTTGTTTGTTTGTTTTTTGTTTTTTTGCTGGGTCTCTGTCTGGTTTGGGAATCAAAGTGATGCTGGCTTCATAGAATGAGTCCTGAAATTTTCCTTCCATTTCTATTTTTTGGAATAGCTTGAGAAGAATGAGTGTTAACTCTGCTTTAAATGTCTGGCAGAATTCCCCAGGGAAGCCGTCTGGCCCAGGGCTCTTATTTGTTGGGAGATTTTTGATAACTTATTCAATTTCTTCACTAATTATGCGTCTGTTCAGATTTCCATCTCTTCCCATTTGAATTTTGGTAGTGTGTGTCTTTAGGAATTTATCAATTTCTTCTATGTTGTCCCGTTTGTTGGCATATAATTTTTCATAGTATTCTCTGATAACTGCTTTTATTTCTGAAGGATTTATTGTAATAAATCCATTTTCATTCATTGTTTTATCTATTTGGGTGCTCTCTCTTTTCTTTTCTAGAAGCCTGGCTAGAAGTTTATCAATTTTGTTTAATTTTTCAAAAAACCAAATCTTGGATTTATTGATTTGTTCAACTGTTTTTTTTTTTTAATTCTATATTGTTTATTTCTGCCCTGATCTTTACTATTTTTCTTCTTCTGCTAGGTTTGGGATGCTCTTGCTGCTCTGCTTCTAGTTCCTTTAGGTGCACTCTTAGATTTTGTATTTGCACTTTTTCTAGTTTCTTGAAATAGTCCTGGATTGCATTATATTTTCCTCTTAGGACTTCCTTGGCTGCTTCCCAGAGAGTTTGGATTTTTGTATTTTCATTTTCATTTATTTTCATATATTTTTTAAAATTTCTTCTCTAATTGCCTGGTTGGCCCATTCACTTTTTAGCAGGATATTCTTTAGCCTCCATGTTTTTAGAGGTTGTCCAGGCTTTTTCATGTGGTTGATTTCAAGTTTCAAAGCATTGTGATCTGAATCTGTGCATGGTATGATCTCAGTTCATTTATGTTTATTGAGGGATGCTTTATGTATGGTCTATCTTAGAGACTGTCTCATGTGCACTTGAGAAGAAAGTAAATTCCATAGCTTTTGGATATAGACTTCTAAATATATCTGTCAAGTCCATCTGGTCCAATGTGTCATTTAGGTCCATTATTTCTTTAGTGATTTTTCTGTCTAGTTGATGTATCCATTGCTGTAAGTGGAGTATTAAAGTCCCTTGCAATTAGCACATTCTTACCAATAGTTTTGTTTGTGATTGTTTTATGTATTTGGGTGCTCCAGAATTCAGTCCATTGACACTTATAATTGTTACCTCTTCCTGATGGATAGACCCTGCAATTATTATATAATGCCCTTCTTCATCTCTTATTACTTCCTTAACTTTAAAGTCCGGTTTGTCCGAAATAAGTATGGCTACTCCAGCTTTCTTTTGACTTCCAGTAATATGGTAGATGTTTCTCCATCCCCTCACTTTCAATCTGAAGGTGTCCTCAAGTCTAAAATGAGTCTCTTGTAGACAGCAAGTAGATGGATTTTTTAAATCCCTTGTGATACCCTATGTCTTTTGATTGGAGCATTTAGTCCTTTTACATTCAGTGTTATTGTTGGAAAATATGCTTTTAGAGTCATTGTGTTCTCCGTAGGATTCATGCTTTTAGTGGTGTCTCTGGTATATTGTGTTCCTTGCAACATTTCTCTCATAAAGTCCCCCTTAGCATTTCTTGTAGGGCTGGTTTAGTGGTGAATTCCTTCAATTTTTGTTTGTTTGGGAAAACCTTTATCTCTTATTCTATTCTGAATGACAGGCTTGCTAGATAAAGGATTCTTGGTTTCACATTATTCCTGTTCATCACATTGAAGATTTCCTGCCATTCCTTTCTGGCTTGCCAGCTTTCAGTAGATAGTTCTGCTATTACCCTGATATGTCTCCCTTTGTATGTTAGGGCCCTTTTATCCCTAGCTGCTTTCAGAATTATCTCTTTATCCTTATATTTTGCCAGTTTCTCTATGATATGTTGTGCTTATGGTTGATTCAGGTTGCCTCTGAGGGGAGTTCTCTATGCCTCTTGGATTTCAATATCTGTTTCCTTCCCCAGATTGGGGAAGTTCTCGGCTATAATTTGCTCAGTTTAGCCCCTTTCTCTCTCTCTCTTCTTCTTTTTTCTGGAATTCCTATGATATGGATATTTTTATTGTATCACTCAGTTCTCAGATTCTCCTTTTGTGCTCCTGCATCAATTTATCTCTCTTTTTCCCAGCTTCCTCTTTTCCTATAATTGTATCTTGTAATTCACTTGTTCTCCTCTCTGCCTCTTCAATCCATGAAGTGGCTGCCTCCATTTTATTATGCACCTTGTTTATAGCATTTTTAATTTATCATAACCATTTTTAAGATCCATAATCTTTGTAGCAATAGCATATCGTCTGTCTTCTATACCTTTTTCAAGTGCGGTGATTAATTATATTAGTATTGTTCTAGATTCTTGGTCAGTTATGTTGCTTATATCTGTTTCAACCAATTCTTTAGCTGTCATTTCCTGGAATTTGAAGAGAGTTCTTTCACTTCATCATTTTGGTTAGCTTTCTGTCTCTTGTAAGGGTTAAAAGTTTGTTATGTACTCTGCATCTGTGAGTACTGCTATATTAAAAGAGGCTCATAGACTGTCCAGGGCCTTTCCATTCAGAAATGTTCTTTCCATGGTGTCACTTGATCTCTCTTGTTGTGACTTTGGTTATTTTATTTCTCTACTCATAGTAATATTTGGGAATCATCACCATGTTTACTTTGGCTTGTTTCTTGATGTAGCCCTGGAAAGGAAAACAGACAAACACACAGGGATCAAAAGCACGCAAATGCACAATCAAATCAACCAAACAAGTAAACTGAAAAAAAAAACACAAAACAAAAACAACAAAAGACAAAGGACAGTCTAAACCAGAAATCCCAGCTACAAATAGAGGAGGATAGAGGCAATGCTGATGGAAAAGTATATACAATGACATGGGTGGGTGAAAGAGAAATTGAACATTGACCAAGCAGAGAGACTAACAGGTTTAATTAGAGAGAGAAAAAGGAGAATATGGCAGGAGGTGAGGAGAAAACAACAACAACAACAAATGAAGATAATGTTACCCAGAGAAACTATATAGTCTGATTATTTCAGAGAGAAAGAAAGGAAGGTAATGAAGGAAGTGTAGAACATGCATCAAGAGAAAGGATTAAATATGCCTGTTTAATCAAACCTATAACCAGGATAACCAGTCTGCAAGAGGGGAGGATAAGAATGAGATAAAGGAGAACATATGTGAATAGCAAGAATATACATAGTTAATCATGGCAGTGCATCAGTGCTGGGGAGGGGTAATCTATTTCTGCAGCATCTATCCATCTCCAGTATAAAAGCAGTACCCAGTGCTGATTGACGTGGATTGGTGTAGGTGGGTCTCGCCTCCACTGTAGGTCCTGCAGGCGCTCCCTGTGGCCCCACCTTGGTGGTTGTGGGAAGAAAAATGGCAACCCCCAAGGCCCCTCTGGAACCAGATGTGCCAAATCACTTCCTTGGGTCCGATCTCACTGTGCTGTGGGCTCGACTAAGGTGGTCAGTGTCCTATGTCCCATGCCCAGCTACGTTTCAATCTCTTACTCCCTGTGTATTAATGATACTACCTGAAATGTAATTCTGCAAGTCAGGGCACTTCCTAGCAGGTGTCCAAGCGGGTGACGGAGCAGGGGACTGGTTCCTCCTGATGCCAACTGTGTCCCATAGGTATTATCTATCCTGAAGGGGATTTCTGGGACTGGGGAAACCAGCCCAAAGAAAGCTCCACAGTTAGAGATGGGATCTCTCTCTCTCTCTCTGAAAGACCTGTGGTTAGAGATGGGAATTATATGATCCCTCTCTATCCCAGGATGAGGTTTTTTTCTTCTCCGGGTACAGTTCTACAATTCTGCAGCCACTCTTTCTCTTCTCTTTGTCTCTCTGCAGAAGGGGCTCCCTCCCCTCCGTTCCTCCACACCCCGGCCCATTTTTATCTTCCCCAGTTCACAATCATGCACATATGAGGCTGTCTTAGTGTACTCCATCTCTTTTCCTCACAGACTCTTGTGGTTCAGAGTCCTTTGGCTTCAGCCCTTCTTTGTTTGAGAGATGTAGGCAGGAAGTATGGAACTCCCTACTTCTCTGCCATCTTGCCAAGAACCCCCAATCATCCTCATTTTAGAGAAATGCAGCATTGTGAAGAAACTTGGATGTAGTTTTAAAGTGTTTAGTGTTGAACTTTAAAGCCTTTGTTTCCTCCAAATATTTGTGCACGTGTAAGTGAATAAAATCTCTACATACTTTTGTGATGAAAAAACAATTTGGCTTAAAAACCTCATAAGAGTGTGAATGATCAAAAACATGCCATAAATATAGTATACTTTGAGAATTGTCACACCTTAATTTAAAATATTCTATGATATTCCACCTTAAGAAGTATCTATTAGTTTCTCTGAAAAATGTTTGTTTATTTTTGAGAGAGAGAGAGAGAGCACTGGGGAGGGGCAGAAAGAGAGGGAGACAGAGGGTATGAATGGGTCTCTGTGCCACAAACAGAAAGCCTGATATGGGCCACAAACTCACAAACTATGAGATCATGACCTGAACTGATCAGAAACTTAACTGACTGAGCCACCCAGGTGCCCTAGATCTATTAGTTTTTAAATTATTTTCTCCTCCTTTAAAACGTACCCAGAATTTAAGTAGGAAGATATCAAATTCCAGTGGTTCTCAGCTGAGAACAATATTGCTACCCAGGCAACATTTGGAAAGTGGCTTTAGGGGGAGGTAAGGAGGTTGGGAGGTGATGTCACTGGCATTTGGTGGATGAGGGTCATAAATGCTATAAATACTTAAGTAATGGGATTCCTATGAAATGAAGATTTGTCATTCCCATGATGCCAATACTTTCCCACCCCTGTACACTCATTAAACACACACACGGACACACACACACACACACACAGAGATGTTGGCTTGTGGCAGATTTTATTGATTACCTAACCAGAAGCCACTTCTTGGTTCTTCCTTGCTAACAAAATTTATTCACATATCATTTAGATGCCAGCGGGCTCTAGGAATGTTGCTCCTCCCCAGATGCAGAGGATGGATTATATTTTTTTAACTGCTTTTTGATCCAATCACAGTTACCCTCATTCCACTCCCTCAGTGAATGGGTTTGGGCATCTGACTCTGTCTTAGCCTAGTAGATTACTTAACAGTTTCTTGGAAATAATTCCCTATGTGATTAAAAAGAAGTAGAAGGAAAGAGAAAGAAAGAGAGAGAGAGAGAGAGAGAGAGAGAGAGAGAGAGAGAGAGAGAAAGGAAAGAAAGAAGGAAGGAAGAAAAAAAAGAAAAGAAAAGAGAAAAGAAAGAAAGCTAGTTAAATGGAGAGAGATCTCTTTCCTTTTGATTTGGGTATTATCGTATAAAAATTTTATTCTTGGATGTGTTGCAGGTGTTTCTCAACTGTGAGAGAAAAGCCAAGAAAATGCCAGAGAATATCAATGCCTAACATTATTGAGGGTCTCAGTTAATCTGAAGACTGCCTATTTTAGGGATTAGCTATAAGAGAATAACTTTATGATGTAGACTACTTTTAGTTAAATTGTCTTAGTTTCATCCAAAGCACCCAATTACAGTTCCATCCAAAATGGAACTATAATCACCATTTTTCCATGATCAGAAAGGAATATGGCAAGAGCAGAATACAAGCACACATTTGTCATGTTTGGCAAAAGTTTTGAATAGGACTTGGGAGAATTTCTAATAAACCATACCCAAATTCAAATTCAAAGCAGAATGTGTATCTATTACTCCAGTTTGGGGAAAATCATTTAATTCTTCATTAATACTTAAAATGATTTAGTAACTAAAGAGACATAAAGTACAAAATATATGACATCACTTCCTGTGGAAAATAAAGGTCTTATTTTAGAAAACAGTTTTCTAACATTTAGAATACTACATTCTTTCCAGAGCAGAACTTAGTAAAAAGTTGTTTCTATAATTTTATTGAAATGAAAAGCAGTTTTGAAAGACTAGTATGAAACAATATTTTTCTCTAATTTGTTCTTTTTAAAGCAAAATAATTAAAATCACTGAAATCTAATTTTTATAGCTAATAATCATTTGAAAATAACTGGTTGAAAGGCTTATAAATTGAGGAATAAAGAACCATGTGGGTAGAAAGCAGAGAAGGGCAATATCATTTGCTGCAAAAGATATTGAAAAGAAAATTTGATTAGTATTAATAATCATTATGATCTGTGAATTCCACAAAAATTAATATTGTCTTTCTTAATACGGAATGACATTTATTTTTTTTACTTTTTGACTAAAAGTTTTTACTGTTCTATAGATCATATCTATAGAAGAAACCTTAAAACATCTATAGTAAATCTAAATTTGATAGAGAAAAGTTAATAAGATAGAGAAGAGTTGAGGGGGTAGAGAATGAATTTGTGTATGTTGATTTTGGCGATTATCAATGCTTGATCTTTATTTCCCAACCAAGTTTGAAATGTATCTAAATTGGAATAGTCTTCTTTTGTCGTTTTTGAATATCAGTTCTTTCAATGGTATATAGCATCACATATTTTTGAAGTGCTATTAGAGCTTTCTTGGACATGTGGGTGTGGGAGGGACAATAAGCCTTTTGCAAAAGAATCTTTATCTCGATGACTTTTCCAGTGCCATCTGGATTCCTGCATATTGTCTACATGTCTATTCGGAAGAAGAATTAGATACAAAATAGATAAAAGGATATAAGCATGCAAAGAAAGGAAGCACTCTCTTGTTCAGCTCCCCCAGTCGAGCTGCTCCTGATTAAAATACTAATATATGGCAACTGGCCTGTGAAGTCTATGCCGAGGCATGAGAGAGTTTGGCATGATCAAACGAGTATATCATTTCTGCCTCCTTCTGTCAGCAGTAACTGAGCAATCCAGCTTGGTGATTGGAAGAGCAAATTTTCTTTGTCCTGCACATGCTGTATTTATCCTTCACGAATATCCACAAAACTCAGCAGGGATTTGGCTGAGAAAGTAGAATCACTCCTTGCAGAAAAACTGGTAATAAATCTGGGAGGCTTTGTACACGATCTGAAAGCTGCCTTCAGAATTTGCCGGAGGAGGTGTGTATAGCCAGAAGTAAGGAGATTATGTAAACTAGGGGAGCTTGGTCAGAGGGGGTCCAAGTCAGAATGCCCTCTGAACGTTCTCCTAGCAAGAGAGACTTAGAGGTTCAGACAGTGGTCTAAGTGTATAAACCTTTCCTTCTACTACTGGTAGTTAGATACGAAATTTGTATTTTCTTAGTTTTCCTAGAAATGCATGAAAATTTAGAGGAGATTTTCCATCTTTGACTTGGACAGCATGCTTTGAGAGTCAGTTTTGATTTTGTATATTTACCTTAATTACTGCTCCATCAAACTTATTTTCAGTGTCCTTTATCTTTTCTCCTCTTAGTAATGTGGAAAATATACTTTGGAAATGGGTTCTGGAACCTAAGTTTCATTGTGCTAAGAACACCTTCCTGTGCATCACCTGGAATCCTTACTTAAATGTGAGAATCTGGCCACCCACCCTTCCCGTCATCCACAGAGAATTTGAATCCTATGGTGTGGGGCCCAGAAATCTGCTTATTGAACAAGGTCTCTAGTGATTCTGATACATACCAGTACTGAGACACCGCTGTTTTAGGAAGTTAGTAGGAGGATAGGTAGAGCAAAAAAACAAGGTGAGGTGCTTTGAAAATAAACAAACCAGGTGGATTTTTTCACCCATTGTTTTGGCAAAGCTTCAATACCACTAAATACATATCATGTTTGCTTTAGGATGCCACTTTACTCATAATATATATTCATGAGGAGTTTTCTTAACAAATATCAATTTAATAAATATGAGTGTAGAGTTTCTCAGTCTAATCTGGCTGATTCTGGATAACAAAACATGAAATTTCATAGGGAACATCTTTCCATATAACCTTACAAAGAGAATCATTGTTTTCCATGTACTTTCTCTTTATGAAACACATCTTCTAATATTACATTCTTGTAAAGCATGGATCAAGAAACTGAACCATGCCTTTGGGGAGAAAAGGAAGCTAGGCCAAGATGTTCTCAAATAAAATATATTAATATAATAATTATAAAGGTGCTTTGATGAGGAGAAATACATCAGGGAGTATTTGGTTGGTAGACCTCAATAACTTTTAGTAAGTTATTTGAAGGAATATTTACTTGTAACTATAATGTTTACTTTCAAGCACATATTTCTCTTCATGGATTTTTCAAGAACTACACCTACTTCATCAAACTTTTTAATATCTTCTCAGAAAACACAAATGTTCATCTTAAACACACACACAGAAGTGCATACAATGTGGTAGAAGGTTGAGATTTTACCAAATGAGAGGAAGTTTCCTCTACTTTAAGATAAAAAATAAGACTCTTAGATTCCCACTATGAATGTGGACTTAAGTCTTCCAGAAATTAGGATTCTGCTTAAATCCTATTAGTCATTGATTGAAACAACCAAGATTTTTCTTTTAGATATTATCAAATGTAGAAATGTTTTAGTTTGAAAATGGTAGGGGAAACATATTATTAGATTAATTAGGTAATTAGAAAAAATCACAGCTGCACCTTTGACAACACATTTAATGTGTCTGTGTTGATGAGGCAGACCATAAGCTTTCTAAAAATGATATTTACAGAAACATATACTTATTTGATATTTATTGTGAAAGTTGATGAAAAAAAGGCTTATATTCTAAGAAACTAAGCTCTTCTTGGGGCACCTGGGTGGCTCAGTCTGTTTGTTAAGCCTCCAACTTCGGCTCAGGTCAGATCTCACATTTGTGGGTTCAAGCTCTGCATCAGGCTCTGTACTGACAGCTAGCTCAGAGCCTGGAGCCTGCTTCCGGTTCTGTGTCTCCTTCTCTCTCTGCCCCTTCCCCTCTCATGCTCTGTCTCTTTCTGTATCAAAAATAAATAAAACATTACAAAAAAAGAAACTAAGCTCTTCCAGATAATAATCTATGTCCTGTTTTTAGAGCCTTAATTTTATATTTTTTATTCATAATCATACACAAAAATGTGTTGTGTATTTGTTCTTTTATATGCATATCTTTAGTTTACTTGTAAGATATTTATAACAGTATTCATAATTGAACCACTAATGAGGTGGTAGAGTTATAGCCTTGTGTCTCCATCAGGCAAAACACAAATCAAAAATCTTGTTATCCTCAAAGGGAGTTGTTATTTCTTTCCTCCTTTCTTCTTTTTTCTTTACAAAAGCATATGAGATTCGTTTCTATGAGAGTAGATATTATTTGCAGGCATTTGAATATTCTTTCAAATATCTTCCGAAAAAGGAAGTGAATATTTTCTCCTGTTCTCAAAAAGTGCAGCTGTGAGTTTTTCTAATTGCTCAATTAATCTAATGATACACATTCCCTATCATTATCAAACTAATATGATTCAGTACTAGATCTGTATTCTTTACTGGAAATGTCTTGTTTTTTTTATAATATTGACTTGGAAAATTGTCTATATGCTTATTATAATTTACTAATATGAGCTCCATTTTTCCCATTATGAATTGAAAAAATCTTTCTGCTAAATTAATAAATTATCTCAAACATTCATACAAAGTATAAATATTTTTAATGTAAAATAACTTACATCAGAAAATCACTGTATATTGCCATAATTGGTTTTCCATGTTTTTTTTTTATTTGTGTGGATTTCAGAACTTGGCATATAGGTTTCCCTGTTAGCCTGACAAGAATTCTCCAGAAATTAAGTTTTTTATAAATGTCTTTCAATATTATTATATATTATCCCTATTTCAAATGCTAGTTTTGGTGGAAGGATTACTTCTCAGTTCTTACTCATAGATTGGTTTTCAACATGATTATTACAATTACTGTTCTCTTCATTGACATCAATTCTAATTTTAATTACCTTAATTAAGCTCCTATCACAGGTCAGGTATGTTTTCATACATTGTCTCCTTGAATTCTCCTGTTGACCTTTTAGGGTAAGCATTGTTGTTTCCCTCTTCCAGGAGAGAAAACTAAGATGTAGGATAGAGAAATTGAAAGGACACAGTAAATAGTGGGACCAAGGTGCCAACCTAACCATGTTCCAGTGCCAGTGTCGTTCATCTCTATGCTATGTTGCCTGGGATCATGTTGGATTTATTACCCACAATGTTGAAGTTCTGACTGATTCAACTTGTGCTCTGATATGAACCACAGCTCTCTCTTGGTGCTAGGGAACTCCAAGCTTTACTAAAGTGCTGTTTTTGATCAGCTTCTTGAGTTCCCTCTGAAATTTGTTCAGAGGTGCTCTTTTGGTTCCCATCATTGCAATTGGTAATTTAGATCCTTGTTCTGGTCACAAAGACAGATCTGTGGGCAATTCTTCTTGAAAGGTCCCACATCCTTTTTCTCTCCCCTGCTTTAAAAAACGAAAAGCTTCTATCTGACATGCTTGACTTCTACAGTTAGGGGTCTGAGTATAGAAAAAATATACTGAGACTTACCACATTGATCAATATTCAATATCCAGAATAACTAAGAATAAAGTCTATATATTTTCTCCATCATTTAAGAAATAAAATAAAATTTTAAAGGGAAAAACAAAACCTTTGAAATTCTTTTCCACCAATTTCCTTTTATTAAAGATAGCAATTAACGTACCTTTAGTTATTGCTATTGTTTTCTGCTTTGACTTAACATTGCAAATACAATTTATAGGATGAAAAATTTGCTAAAAATATTATCTGTTTATTTAAATTTTTTTTACAATTTACCTATTCATATACCTTTCTTATTATTTTTAATTCTATTTTGAGATCTAATTATACCTAGAAGAGTAAATTATTTTCCAAGACTGATTCACTAATTATATATATATTGTAATTAAATACTTAAAACAGATAGAAGAGTATACACTTAAAATAAAAACCTATAACTTAAGTAGGTTAAAAAAAACAGAAGAGTATGCACTTAAAAAAGAACCTATAACTTAAATACCTGCTTCATGTCGGTGTTTGTGCAAAGTGTCTGGAGAGCAAAGTAAGTTGGAAAATATATCAGTTGTTCTAGAAATCATAATCAGACTTCAATGTATTTTATGGTTGTTTTTACTTTTGTACTTGATAGGATAATATAATACTCCTTCAGTCTCTGATCTCATTTGTCAAGAAAACTATTCTGCCATATTATGGAATCATTGTTTGAAAAGAGAAATCAAACGTAACTGAGGCATGAAAAATTAAAGTTAAGTGCTTATGTATGACATATAGAAGCTTATAAGAATATCTTACTCCTTCAGCTGCTTTTGATGACATGACAGTTAAAAGCCCATCAACTTGAACTTGAAGTTATGTCTTGACCACTGTCAATATTTTGAGGAAGATATTATTCACATGTCATTCAAGACCTAAACATGTTTCTATCATCACTGCCAACAAAGTCATAACTAAGAAATGTCATATGTCAAATTCTTGCTTTATTTCAGAAGAATACCAATAGACAAAAAGGAACAAAAATACAATCTATTTTAGTTGATTTAGGTGTCTTAGACTTGGCTTAACTATTAGTCAGTTGGGTCTTTTAGAGAAATAAAATTTTGTGTCTTGGATTCCACAGCTGAAAAATGAAAACTCATGTCAAATAGTATTTCAAGTTTATCAAGCTTTAAAATCTTGTCCTTTCCTACCTGAAGCTTTAGCTGATATATATGAAAACTATTTAAAAAATGACCTTTGTCCTCCACAACAGGGATTTTTTTTCCCTAACTACAGATAGTGGACATATCCTATATAAAGCTTTCTTTCTTTACATTATGTTTTGATGTAAGAAATACTATCTCGAAAAAGCACTTATCTTCATTCTGCATATTTGTATTGTAACTCATGCTCTTACTCTTATTCAGCAAAGTAAACAAACATTCCAGTGGGGTTAAGGATTAATGGCAAAGAATTGCATGGCTGTACAGCATGTAACCTTGAGGGAAGAGATCAAGGGAAATGTCAGTCAAACACCTGCCCTTAGTGCAGTTGCTAATTAATTCGTGAACATTGACTTGGGTTGCAGATTTGCTAGTGTACAAGGGAATCAAGTCCCATCCTATAAACACTGCCTTGATTTAATGAGGCTTTAATAGGATTAAATGGTTTTAACTTTATGACTTCATGTTTTTTATTATGGCTGTGTAGTGCTTTTTTATGTGGATAGATATGGATTTCACTGAGTTTGAACAGTGGACTCTAAGTGAAGGGAAAGGGGAATAAAAAGAGAGAATGTGCCATTAATTCAGTAACTTAATTTTCTGGAATTTTAAAATAATATTAAAGGTTAAACTGGTCTCAGGTTACCTAGAAGTAAATATGTTGCATTACTGAGAGTCTCCATCTAAAGTAAGTAGCATCTAGTGAAGTAGATTGTTTTCTATTCATCTGAGTCAGAGCAATTTTGCCAAATCAAGGTCTTGAATGTATGTGGAGCTTGATTCTTAATTATTTAAAAAATGCATTTCAAGGGGCGCCTGGCTGGCTCAGTTGGCTAAGTGTCTGACTTCATCTCAGGTCATGCTCTCACTACTTGTGGGTCTGAGCCCCATGTCTGGCTCTGTGCTGACATCTCAGAGCCTGGAACCTGCTTCAGATTTGTGTCTCCCTCTCTCTCTGCCTCTCCCCCACTCACACTCTGTCTCTTCCTCTCTCTCTCTCAAAAATAAATTAGCATTAAAAATGTCTTTTTAAAATGCATTTTGCCATCTTTCATATTTGAAGATGATATCCTGATGGTAACTGGTCATTTTGTAAATCTTTTGGTGCAAAGTAAATAGACCACTGTGGATTTTTTATTGGTTGTTACAAATTTCTATGATTAAAATTTTACTTTGACCTCTCAGAGAAGCTGAAAAGTGATTTTGTCATGCTGCCATTTTTGGTGTTACAATGACATTTTCATATACTTTACCCAGTAAGGGTCAATACTTAGCTCATACTTCTTATCATCATCACTGTCATCATCACCATCATTGTTGTCGTCATCATCATCATCATCATCAATTTAGTCAACATTACTAAACATCTACTAGTTAAAATATATTTATACATATATACTGTAATATAGGGTGTCTGTGTAAGAATAAAATGTTTTTAAGTTTATATCTACTGGGACATGTGGTAATTGACTAAATCAAATCATATCACTTCCTGGTTATAGAACAATTCAATCATTTCCTATTTGTCTTAGAATAAAGGCCACAATTCTTATTAATGAAATATGTTTGTGATCTAGCCCATCTTCTAGATCACTCTGTAAGAGGCACTGTAGTTACTATATTATAGAAAATAGGCAAGATCTTTGCTTTTTAAGGATACAGTTTATAGAATAATAGGGAAGACAGACAATAAATGAGGAAACTAAGGTAATTTCATATAGTTATGGATGTCATGAAGGAAATAACATGGCTGTTTAGTTAAGAGTAACTAAGTCAGGAATGATCAGCTTATATATGGTAGCCAGAAAAAGCTTCTTCAAGTAACTACTATTTGAACTGAAAACTGATTAAAAAAGGGAGTTGGCCTTATAAAATTCTGGGAGCAATGTATCCCATACAGGGAGAAAAGCTAATTCATTAAGCTCCAAGGAAGGAATGGGCTTGACAGTTTTATTTTTTATTTTTATTTTTATTTTTTTAAGTTATTTATCCTGAGAGAGACAGAGACAGCAAAAGTGGAGGAGGAAGAGAGAGAGGGAGAGGGAGAGGGAGAGGGAGGAGAGAGAGAGAGAGAGAGAGAGAGAGAGAGAGAGAGAGAGAATGAGAGAGAATCCCAAGCAGGCTCCCCACTGCCAGTGCAGAGCCCAATGTGGAGCATGAACCCATGAAGCTGTGAGATCATGTCCTGAGCAGAAACCAAGACTAACGATTAACTGACTGGGCCCACGTAGGTACCCATATTTTTTATTTTTATTTTTTTAAGTTTATTTATTTTGAGAGAGAGAGAGAAAGAAAGAGAGAAGAAGAAGAAGAAGAAGAAGAAGAAGAAGAAGAAGAAGAAGAAGAAGAAGAAGAGGAAACGAGGAGGAGGAAGGGAGGGAGTGAGGGGGAGAGAGAGAGAGAGAAAGAGAGAGAGAGAGAGAGAGAGAACAAGAAGTGTAGTAGGACAAAGAGAAAGGGAAGAGAGAAAATCCTAATCCTAAGCAGGCTCTGCACCCTGCACCCTGCACTCTGCGCTCTGCACTCAGTGCAGAGCCAGATTCTGGGATCAAAATTATGAACCACAAGATCATGACCCCAGCTGAAACCAAAGGCAGAGGCCTAACTGACTGAGCACCCAGGTGCCCCTAGCCTTGGCAGTTTTAAAGGATTGATTAGAGCAGAGTGAGAGGAGAGAGGCAGGATGGAAGGTAATCTTGGGCAGATCCTGTCATGCATTTCTAATGTACTGATGGACCTCCCTAATACAATCCAGTTTCCCGCCCTGTTTTTAGTCTTTTAAGGAAATGATACCTACCTCAGGCCCACAAGCATTATGCTTCTTTCTTTTCACTATGACTACTATATACTCAGCTTCTAACAGAATGTCAAGTCCACAAACTTAATAAATATTTGTTAATTAAAAAAAAATATTTTCAGTATTTTTTATCTATATTGTTCAATGAGAAGAACTATCATGCTTCCCACTTCCTTACTCCCTGAAAAAGATATTTTTAATCAATTCCCAAATATTAGACCCAATATCTTTGTATCTCTTGCCCACTTTTCACTAAAGAGTTTGAAAACACTAGATGCTTACTTCACTAGCCTTTCCTGCAGCTGAGGGTGGTCAGGAGAGCCAGTACTGGTCTATAAGACCAGAAACCAATAAAAAGATATTTCCTCCCCAATGAAAGAGGACATGAATACTTTTATTGCCCGGGCTACCTGTGCTTCCTGTTCCATAGACATCTTGGATAAATTATCTTTAGAGTTGGGGCAGCCATCTTGCTGCCAAGAAAGAAAAACCTTTAGGTATTGTAGAGCGGTCAGCCAGCACCCTGAGGCTGTGAAGCTGCTCAACCAGCCCACGACGCTGCGGATACCCAGGCTTCCAGTTAAGGAAAGAACAAATGTGGTGTCTGTGGTGTCTATAATGCAATGCCTAGTCATATTTTCCTACCTCCTTCCTCTGTACATACTGTTCCAGGACGTCTCTTATTCTCAAAGAGGAGTCAGGTGTGCCATCAGACTGGAACAATAAAAGAACTTCCTCTTGTAAAAACTATTCTTTTTTTGGTTCAGTGTGAAAGCCCACATATACAGATTGCATTCTTGGTATGTAGTATCTTTCATGATACTCACAATTTATTCTTTGAATTATATTTTTCTACTTAGCTCTCTTTTGCCTGACTCTCTTTCTCCTTATAGCTTTTGTATGCATGCAAAGAAGCATGACTTCCGTTGGTGACCTTTTCTTACTACACATTTGACAGCTAATTGGGTTGCTAATTTTGTTTGTGTCTAGTGCAAGCCTTTTAGATAAGGAAAGGCCTCTTTGTTTCTCACTTTTTTCAGAAAGAAAATATATGTTCTTATATATACTTTTCTCTCATATTTTTACAATTTAGCTCCTTTAGCTGAATTTAACTATTTATATTTGAATATGCAGCTATAATTCCCTAGAATGCCAGTAGAGTGGAAAAATAAAAAGCTGTTTGAGTTCATGTTGATAGTTTTTCTTAATTTTTTAGTGCCCTCTAGAATCACAAACTCTATGCTCTGTCTCAAACATAACTCAGAGGATTGATATTTTTCCAAGTAAGGACTTGATTTTATGATACTTTTTCTAATATTCTACCAATTAAAAGCCTTATCCCCTTCTCATAAATTACTAGTTTATAATAATGATGTTTGATAATAATAATGGTGAGAAAACAACCTTATGATGTTCCCCTTTTGAGTTGTGCCCTTCAAATTTTATCCTCTTGTATGAGGTTGTTAGTTATTTCTATAACTCTTTAATGAGTCATAGAATTTGTATGTGTGTGTGTGTGTTTATTAAAGTATGTGACACATTATCTTCCTCTTAGTTGTCTCCACTTATTTTCTTCATAAGAACATGAGTTCCTTGAAAGTAGGGATCTCAAACCATTCTTCATAATGTCTTCAATCCCTAGAATAGAATCTGTTTTTGAGGAAGAAAATAATAAATATTTGGTAAATTTTTGAATGAATGAAGGTATAGATGAATGAATAAAATAAAGCATTAGTATTACTTCCTACATCTAATATATATAGTGACTTTATATTTCTGTGTATCTAGGACTTCATTTGTCAAGTTTGTGAAAATCCTGATATACTATAGCCTCTGGCATAGTACATGACTCATTTTAATATGATTTAGCAATTTTATTACTCAGTTTCTCATGAATAATAGGAAAATTCCCTTTATAGTTAAAAAATAATTAATGCAGGGGCATCTGGGTGGCTCAGTCAGTTGAGCATCCAGCTTCAGCTCGGGTCATGAAATCACGGTTCATGGCTTCGAGCCCTGCATCAGGTTCTGTGCTGACAGCTAGCTCAGAGCCTGGAGATTGTCTTCAGATTCTGTGTCTCCCTCTCTCTCTCTGACCTTCCCCTCCTCATGATGTCTCTCTCTCTCTCTCTCTCTCTCTCTCTCTCTCTCTCTGTGTCTCTCTCAAATATAAATAAAACATTAAAAATAATTAATGCTATACAATATTTTTATGCAAACTGGATGTAATCAAGTAGCTCCAGCCTCCTGGGGCCACAAATGCTATTGATGGATTTTAAATGAACTTCATGGCTTTTGTTTGGTTTTGTTTCCATTTTCTGTTTTAGAAGAATTTGTATTATACCAGATTTTCTTTGGTAAATCTATGGAATAATGATCTTGATTAAGCTTTAGGAAACATAATTGCATATGAGTCATTTTCTTTTCCATCTATTTCTCCCTTCTCATTTATGTTGGTAGAAAATAAGTAGCATTTATCAAAATTAAAACTAGAAAACTGTATCCTATCAAAGAACTTCATTATAAGTGTTTAAAAAGAAAACCCTAAGAAGACGAGTTACCAGGAGAGAGGCAGCAAATAGAGGTGATCAAGGGGAGTTCGGAGGGCTGTGTGGCTGTCTATTCTGGAGCAGTTCCCTCCCCTTCCTTTAAATTCAAAAGAAGGGATACAGATAACAACCTGATTTGTGGCCCTTTATATTTTTTTAAAGTTTATTCATTTATTTTGAGAGAGAAGGAGAGAGAGCACATGCACACACATGTGCAAGCAGGGGAGGGGCAGAGAGAAGGAGAAGAGAGACAGAGAGACAGAGAGAGAAAATCCTAAGCAGACAATGCAGAGCCCGACATGGGGCTCAAACCCGTGAACCATGAGATCATGACCTAAGCTGAAATCAGAGTCAGGTGCTCAAGTAACTGAACCACTCAGACACCCCAATGGCCCTTTCTAAATACACATTATCATAAAGATAAACTAGCCCATACTCACAGGGGAACATGAACTTGCAGACCAAAATGTACAGATTTAGGAAGTAAAAAAAAAAAGAAAATAAATAAAATAAATAAAATAAATATAGGGATAGATAGACAAGTAAATAAAGTGAACAGCATCAGAGGCATAATTACTGAAACAGATGACTGTGAATGTAATGAAATATGATGAATATAAGACTAGATAATTTCAATATGAAACAAGAACAATCATAAAGTAACTAATAGGAAATTTTAAAAAATATAATAATTACAGTAAAGAATATAATCAATAAGCTATATACCTCGAAGAATAAATCTGAAAAAAAGTATTAGTGAGTTGAAAGAGCAGATTGAGGAACTTTTCAAGCAAGCAGCAGTTAAGAATAAATAAATTAGTTTTAAATTAGCAGAAATACTGTCTGTATAGATAGGTTAAACTCCTCAGTAGGAGCTCTTATTCACTCAGTGCAGATTAAAGTAACTGTATAAAAAAAGATCTAGCAACGTTTTGTCTACAAACCCATTTAATACAAAAAGACACAGAAAGGTAGAAAAGATACACTAAGTAAGTATGTTCTAATGGAAAACAATAGGAATAAGCTAACATGACAAAAAGTGAGTTATAAAATGTAACTAAAAGTATCAAAGAAGGGCATGATATTCCTGTAAAAAGACTCAGAGAATAAAATGCTATACTTAATATAAATGTGTATGCACCTAACAATATCACCCCAAAATACATAAAGCTCCAAATGTCAGAACAGAAGTACTGACTATTCTCATTCAAGATATTAATACATTACTCACAGAAAATAATAGATCAAGCAGACAAAAATAAATAGAAGTATTGGAGGCTTAAATTGTAGGATTCAAATATTTATTTTACAGATGCATATTGTACAAGGGTTGATAAATAGATAAATGTTAAAATTTGAATTATAATATGTGAATGTTGTTGATGTGTGTGTCCGTATGAGAGAGAGAGAGAGAGAGAGAGAGAGAGAGAGGGACAAGCAGACACAAATCTGCACTCAAAATTTAAAGAGTATATTCTTTTTGAACATGCCTGCAACATTTATAAAGTAGAACATGTATTTGACCATGAAGATAACATAATAAACAGGATTTATGCAATCATAGAGACACTGAGTTTCCTTTATTCTAAGAATAAATGGTATATTCTTTTTCACACAACAAAATCATTTAATAAACAACAATATTGGGGGAATTAAATTGCCTGAAAAATAAAGCATAGTTGGAGAAGAGAAGGCATTCACCCTTCTAATAGCCTACACACAAACATGCAGTTGTTTTCTTGGTTCTTCAATCTTGTATGATAATCATATTTTATGGAATTTTTCTAAAGGTATCACGTTGCTTTAATAGTAATTAAAATGTAGGAAGCATTACTTACGTTGCACGTATAGTGTTAAATTTTATTTTTGATATCTTAAAAAACTTGATGAAATAGGTAATAGAATGCCAATTTAATAAATGAAGAAAGTGGGGCATAAATAAATTAACTTTTCAACAACTGCTCAGCTAGAATGTGAACCAGGAGAGCTTATTTGCAGAGGCCGAGACTTCCCTGGAGACCAGGAATGTTACTTGAGAATAGGGCTAGCTAGATACACGAAACATTCAGTAAATGCATGTTGAATCGAATTAAATTCTCTTCTCTGTAATGAAATTCTGGCCACAAAAACAGAATTCAGGTACCATTCCATTTAGGATACATGGCTGATATAAAATAATTGAAAGTAGAATAAAATAAATATCTACACCAGTCTGCATGGAACAGTGTGCAGGATCACTGTTGTAGCAATGAGCCACATGTATCCTTGCAATGTACTCTTTCATGAGTGCGTGTGGTAATTACAGCCATAAGATCTGAATAAATCAATTCCCTAATGTAGTAATGGCATTGCAAGAGTAGTAATGGTGACATTAATAACAATAACCATAATCCTATGAAAGTTTGGAAACATAAAGTCTCCTGGAGACTATGCAGCTATTTGCTAAATGCATTTTTTAAAGGAGAAATAATTTATTTTTATTGGCTTTGACCCAACAAAATATTAATATCTTTACATCATTTTTATCTGGCTAATAAAGAAGTTCAGAATTTTTAACATATTCTTGCTAGGCAGTGCTCCAAATCTTGCCCTCTAGTTGGTATTACAGTATCAGTAATTGGTGTCTCACGTTAACATTTATTTAAAGCTGCTGATTTAACATTTAAAAATTCTGGGGTTAATGGATCTGTATTCACAGATCCATTAACCTCAATAAAAACAAATGGACCCTCTTGTGAACTAAAATCAGTTCACATCATGGATATGCTTTCTCTAATACTCACAACATTTAGATGGTCCTGATAAAATGTCAGGTCATAGAAAGGTCTGCTAACATAATAATACTCAAGGTGATTTTTAGTCTTTTGCCATTGCTATTGTCCTATGCCACAGAAGCACAGCTTCTTTGTAAGGTAGGCTCCTTACAAGAACTGTCTCCCACACGTACATTTACTGCAGCTTATGGATTCTAACAACACTCTACAATTGCTTCTCTAAAACTTTAGTGAGCCCAGTTGTGCTTCCTCAGTACTAATCATAGACCTCTAAATCTCAGATACTTCAAAATCTGATCTAGGTTCTCTCTCTTTAAGAAAATACAGTGAAGAAATTAGACACACTTGCATGATATAGGCATTACTTCATTTTTTAAAAAAATTAACATTAATTTATTATGGAGAGACAGAGAGACAGAGCACGAGCAGGGGAGGGGCAGAGAGATGGAGAGACACAGAATCCAAAGCAGGCTCCAGGCTCCAAGCTGTCAGCACAGAGCCCGATGCAGAGCTCGAACTCATAAACCGCGAGTTCATGACATAAGCTGAAGTCTGAGCCACCCAGGAACCCTGGTACTACTGCAATCTAAACAAATATTGAGAACTGGGGGGAAAGCCCTAGAAAAACTTTTACTACCTTCTAGCTATGTGAGTATGAGCAAGTCACTTAAACTCTCTGAGTTCAAGTTGTTTTATAGTAATATTAAAATATAGGAATGCTTTTATGTGCTTTTGTTTTTAGTGTTGAGTTTTAAAAAGAAGCTTTTTTCCCCTAAATTAATTGGATATGACATACATTTACACACAATAAATGTACAATTAAAATGAAGAATTAGAAGATTTTTACAATATCCTAAAAGCGCCTTAATATTTCTACCCAGTAATTATACCAACCTATAAGGAAAACCATTTTTCTGACTTCTAACATGATTGAATGGAAACTTTTCAATAGAGTGTCATATCTGGCTTCCTTCAGTTATTGCTATGTCTGTGACTTAGACATGTATATGCCTATGAGTTATATGTATATGAGATTTAGTCATGTTCCTGAATGTAACAGCAGTTGGTTCTTCTTTATTGTTGTGTACAGTGTTGTGCTGTAAAAATTATTATCCACAATTAATCTGTTCTCCTATTTTGAAGATATGGACTATGTCTAGTTTGGGGCTATTATGAAGGGTGCGCTTTTTTTAAATAAAAGCCTCTCATGATTGTAGTTGTATCCTTTGAAAGAGAAAACACAAAGGTGTGCTGAATAATCTTCACACATTTAGAGGGTGTTTTAGTTATCTATGCCCACATAACAATCAACTCAACCAAATCAGCTTAAAACAATAAATTTTTTATTATCTGTAACAACTTTCTGTGTCAGAACATGGTCAAAACTAGGATGACAGTTCTTGTACTCTGCAGGGTGTTGACCATGGTCACTAATTTACCTTGTTTTAGTGAGTAGCTGAGGTAGGCTGAAAGATCCAAGAAGGCTTCATATTCTTGTCTGATACCTCATTTCTAACCTGAGTAGTTTGTTTTTTTTTTTCAAATGGCTAGCTTGGAATTTCACACAGAATTGTGTCTTCAAAGTTATTACTTCTGCAGAATAAGTATGGAACACTGCTGTACTTGTTAAAGTCTAATCTTGAAACTGTAATAAGGTCACTTCTACCGCTTTTTATTGGTCATAGATAAGTCCAGTCTGTTTCAAGGGAAGGGATAGAGTATCTACCTTTTGATAGTCAGAATTGGGTTCACACATACCATATGCTAAATTTTATATTTCTGATGTATCCTCATTTACACTGAGACATCATTATCCTCATTTTGGATATGGGGAAACCAAAATGTATAGAGAGAAGACACTTTCCCAATGTGTCTCTACTTGTAAATGACAAAACCTGGATATAAACCTGATTCTACTTGACTCTGAGCCTATGTTCCTCATTAGTATCTTGATCTGCCTACAGAAAAAAATTAGTTTACAGTTTTTATATCTATAATTAAAGAAAACAAACAAAACAAATGAAAACAACACTCACTCTGAAATTGCCTTGCAGGCTGCATTACACATATTTGAAACCATGGGCATGATGAATATTCATGTTATAGTCACCAGTACTCATTTACATAATGGATTCAGGACATAGCTACCATATGTCAATAGCCTGGGAAAAATTATTAATTAATTTAGACTGTTGAATGATAAATTTTGTGGTCATACATTTGTTTAGATGGATAGAAGGTCATGGGAGGCCATATTTATCCAAAATGAGATTATGTCACTTTCCTGCTTAAAATCATGTGTAGGTTTACTTAGAAATATGACTAAGCTAGTCATGATGCAGCACTCTTACAGCACTCTCCAAAACATGCCAACCCCACTTCCACCACAGAGATTTTGCACTCACTGATGCTGCTGCTGTCTGAAACTCTCCCATACCCTAGCATCACTGACTAATCCCATCCTTGTGATATACGCTTAAATGTCAGTTTCTCAGAGAAAACTTTTCTGACCTTTCCTCAAAAATGGAGTGCTTGTCAGGCTTTGTCTTCTCTGTCAAGATAAATGTATGTATCTATATCTATATCTATATCTATCTATATATACACATAATCTTGATTCCTCATTTGAAATTATATTTATTTGGTTGATATTTCTTGTCTGTTTTTTTCACCATAGCATAATATTTATGGTGGAAACTAGATGACTTATTTTTTTCACAATTTTATATCTAGAAATAGATCAATACCTAACACCTAATAGTAGGTGTTTATTAAGTTGTAACTGAATGCATGGATGGACAGCTTGTCATATTTTCTGAGTAAGTCCCCACCATGTGACTGACTGCTCAAGTCCCTGCTTTTGTTGAGTTAGGCACACCACATTATTCTCCCTTAATACTTTAAGTGTATCTCACTGCCCTTGCCTCATTTTCCTATCAGTGTTGTTTTACTTAATTGTCTCCTGTAGAAGACTGACATCAGTGTTACTATCTTGCTCATGTGTCTATTCCTAATATTTCACACATTGTATGATTTATTATTGGTAATAATGTTTGATTACTGATGGATGAACATAGAATAACCACTCCCTCCATTAAAAAAAAGTTATGCTACTCAGTTTAATCTATTGTTAACACAATACAATAGTTTAACATCAAATTGGCTTTATCATTTTAAAATATTTTATAATTACCCAGAAGGTTGTATGTTGGGAAGATCTGCTGAAAATGATGTTATACCTTGAATCCAGGTAATTGAATGAGCAAGATACGTTATCCTAATTAAATTTCTAAAGAGTTTCTACTATTTTAATTCCTAGCTTTTATAATTCAGAGAAAATATAGCCTTCAAATTGAAAACTCATTTGCTTAGGTCTTCTGCCCATTTCTTCACTGGATTATTCATTTTTCGAGTGTGGAGTTTGGTGAGTTCCTTGTAGATTTTGGATACTAGCCCTTTATCTGATACGTCATTTGAAACTATCTTTTCCCAATCTGTCAGTTGCCTCAAGAAGATGTGGTATATATATACAATGGAGTACTACACGGCAATGAGAAAGAATGAAATCTGGCCATTTGTAGCATAGTGGATGAACCTCAAGGGTGTCATGCTAAGTGAAATAAGTCAGGCGGAGAAGGACAGATACCATATGTTTGCACTCATAGGTCTAACAGGAGAAACCTAATGGAGGACCAGGGGGAGGGGAAGAGGGACATAGAGTTGGAGAGAGAGAGGGACACAAAACATAAGAGACTATTGAATACTGAAAATGAACCAAGGGTTGAAAGAGGAGGGGGATAGGGAGGGGGAAGGAAGGTGGTGGTAATAGAGGAGGGCACTTAGGGGAAGAGCACTGGGTGTTACATGGAAACTA
The DNA here is from genome assembly GCF_006229205.1 of Suricata suricatta. Classification (NCBI taxonomy): domain Eukaryota; kingdom Metazoa; phylum Chordata; class Mammalia; order Carnivora; family Herpestidae; genus Suricata; species Suricata suricatta. Next base: position 94,530,752 of record NC_043705.1, on the reverse strand, counting down.
ATTTGACAAACTATTAAAAAAAAAGCCATTTGCAAGGCATAGTCACCATGTTGAACTTAAAGTAATCCTCTGCTCAGCTAAAATTGCTTTGGTGACCTTAGCAGGTTAGTTCTACATTTTCAGGTGTTTTTTAATTTTTTTTCATGTTTTATTTATTTTTGAGAGAGAGAGAGAGAGAGCGAGCACAGGGGAGGGTCAAGAGAGAGGGAGACACAGAATCTGAAGACAGGCCCTAGGCTCTGATCTAGATATCGGCACAGAGCCTGATGCGGGGCTCTAAACCACGAACCACAAGATCATGACCTGAGCTGAAGCCGGACACTCAAATGACTGAGCCACCCAGTCGCCCCTACATTTTCAGTTTAAATGGCCCAGTCTGTAAAATGGAGGTGATGTGTGTAATGGGTCAATGGCTGAATAATGGTCATTTTTTAGAGTAAAATGTCCTGAGTAGGATTATAGTATCTGCTCACCTAAAGGACTTTGTCTGTCCTTTTCATTATGACTTTTCATGTGATAAATGGATAAAGGGAATCAGAGATTCATATTCCCTCTCTAGCCTCCAGGCAAAATAAATCAGCTTTCAATAAAAAAGGCACAAATTTTAAATGTTGAAATCTTCATCTACCTTTACTTTGACCCAGTTTTGTCTCTTTCAGTGCAGTGATAGATACAAAGACTGATACAAGCCCTGTTCTGTCCCTCTAGCAGGTTTTACAGAGCTCTTTTTTGTGTTGTTATTTCTTTTTCTTTCTAGTTTTCCCCCCTCAAAGGAATTAATGAACTAATTTGCTAATGCCAAAATTCTGCCTCCCAGGAAATCACTGACCAATTTATTTGTGTCTTTTCTGTATTTGATTTATTTTTTAAACCTGGAAAACAGGAATTTCATATGTATAAAGAATTCCCAAGAATAATCTGAGAATTAGTGTTAAATTAGTGTGTATCAACAAAAGAGACGAAAAAAATACAATGAATCTGAAAATTTTAATTCTTAACACTAAATAAAACTGTTAAAGATTTATAATGACATTTAATGACTGAAATTTTATGTGACAGTATATTTCTAGGAAAAGTTTCCAATACCAGTAAGGCAGTTGCTCATGGTAAACTAACTTGGTTTCCAGAAGCTTGAAATGTCTGACTATAATTAGGCTCTGAAACCTGTTCCAGAAAACCAGATGAGCATCAGAAGCTGACTCTTAAGAAGCTTTAATTATTGTGAAGATAGTTAATGTATTCAAACATCAAAGTCTATTGGTTTATAAGTAGTGTTAGTCTATTATCATAACATATAGTTTGGTAAATAAGGCATAGCCAAGCTTTGAAAATAGTGAAAAAATATTTAAAGTATTTCTCTATTTAGCAAAATAGACATTGTCAGTTTTCTGGTACTGTGAGTTTGTTTCAACTCTACTAAGCACCAACTAGATTGCATTCTCATGTTGGAGACTAGAATGCATCACTGTGTGAATTGAAATGCATTACTCTGTGAATTGGAATGAATTAGGCACACTCTATTGCACTTCTCTCCTGTCATATTTCTCCTGTTCTAAAAATGATTTCTATAGGAGTTTACTATCAGATCCAGGACAACACTTTATAAACAAAATTTAATGGAAGCTTCCATCTGTTAAATTTCATTACAACTCATATTAGCTCCTTTTTACACTGTAAACGTGCTTGTTCTGTAAGGTACAGTTGTATAGTCCACAATTGTCTAGACAAGGCAATAGTTTAAGTACCTCAGGAAGAAAGGAAGAGAAAATTTTGCATTAAATATTTACCATTTTCATTGCTTTTAAAATTAAAGTCAAATCAGAACTTTTTTTTTCTTTTTTAAACGTGATAATTCAATCAGAGAAAAAAAACCCTTCAGTTTGATTAGGGTAATAATAATCCCAAATTCCCTAGGGTCTAATATTGAATATTTGTAATTAAAGTTTAAATATTTGGATTTGGAGAGTGAGGGATATTTGAAGAGCTGATGGAGATGTTCTTCTCTTATGTAATGCATTTCCAAAATTAAGTGTACGTTCTTATATCAAAATGGCTTTTAGATTGGTATATGCTCTATTAATTCACCCTCAACTTTGACAAGTTGGCAATGTCACCTCACTCGGTACAGGCATTTAAACTTTAGTATGGGTAATGCATTGGGGAATTCAGAATATCAAAATCAGGGTTCTTTTTGTTCTAATTCTGTGAAAACTGAATTCACATGCAGAAATAACCTGGGTCTCATTTCATGTGTTCACTGTTTTAACTTCATGATCTGAGAGACTAGCATGCTATGTGTGAATGTGTGTCTGTGAGTGTCTGTGGGTATATGTATACATTAAAGATGAAGGAGTTTAATTTGACAGCATATCCTAGCAACATTTCTAACATTGGCTTTGGTTTTCTTGGTGATTCTGTCCAGAGCTCCATAGTGTTTTTATGCTCATGGATTTTTCATTTTGCTCAAATAAGGCATTGATCACTAAGTTCACTTCTTTTCCCAATTGCTGCAGCATGCCGGGTGTCACGTCTTAGCAGGGGGAGGCCTCTGTGCTGATGCTTGAAATCATTGCTTGACAACAACTTACTTAACACGTAATTCAATAAAAACACAAAGTACAGAGGAAAATTGGCAATCCACTTGTTCGAAGATAGCAATAATGCAACGCTAGTATGTGTGTTCTTTGTTTGAACACATGTAGTAATGTTTGTTACATTGATATCTAATAGGGATAAATAAACAGCACTATCAGTCCCATTTTAAAGATGAGGTAGCTATAGTTAATTTGAATATTTTTGTTTATATATGAAATCATATTAATCATAAAGAGCCATCTTACCTATAGAACTTAGTGGCTATAGCAATGTTTATATTAATAAGGTCTCATTAAGACTAAATTAGGAAATATACTGTTTCTTGTTTGGCCTCTTAATATACATCTACTATATTTACTAAATCTTTGCCTGTATTCTGTTTTTGATATTAAATTGCTGAATTCACATATATGTTAATTCAAGTTATATTTAGGAGGCCATTATTTATATATCTGGGATTCTTGTACGATAATCAAAAGTTTTCTATCATAAATACTCTTGAAATTAATGGGATCTATGTTTTGATGGGTTTTTGAAAATTTCTGGCCCTCATGAAATCATTTACTTCTACATATCTAACCCTTAATTGCTATATTACCTCAAAAGATTTCCTTAAATTTTCTGGACTCTCATTTTCTTAATTTAAAAATTGGAATTGCTATCTTATAAATTTTTCATGAATGTAAAATAAGTTAATATAATAAAAAGCAGGTATCACGGTATTAGGAAAACAGCAGGTCCTCTTCAAAGGTCTACCCACTTACTTTCATTCATTCCTATGCAATTTCTGGGATTCATTTGTTTCATCCTACTCCCTAACTACTTAGGCTGATTGGTGGTTGTATCTATGGACTGCATTATGGACAGTGGCTTTGTCATAGTGATTATTGGAAGGCAGGAATGTTGCTTGACCCAGCCTACTACATTAGTCCATTTGCAATTTGGGGCCACCAGTGAAAAAATGTCTTTCGGGTACAAGAAAACCCAGTAATTTTATGAGCAACCACTTTATTCTCATTAAGTGGACTCTATGAGGTTTAATAACAGGAGATCAGAAATTCATTCTTGCTCTGCCTGTTTCTACACTCACAGTACTTGCTTCATACATTTTGATATATTTTGTGTTTGTTCATTTAACCTCAACTACATAAGATCTATGTGCCCTTGTTTAATCTTCTTAACATCCTTATGTGTGTTACTTTTTTTTTTATATATATCTATACAGAACCCTTTCAATACTTTACATAATGAGAAATGAAATTGCATATAAATTCACATGTATGAACACAATTATATTTTAAATCGTGACAGAATGTCTCCAGTTTTGTTTTGTTTTTTAATGAAGGCATGAACAAGACCCAATGGGAACAAGATTGGGGACGAGTCATCTGGTTAGAGAGCTGGAAAACCACAGAGGAGGTTTTTACAGCATCTTGACACATGGGCAATAGATTGAATAGATAGATAAGAGAAAATAATATCCACTCCTAAAAAATGTAAAACAAAAAGAAAAAACATAGGAAACAATATAAAAGAACACCAAGTGCTCGGGGAAGGTGTCAAATGTGTTATGGCTGTCACAGCAAGCTCTCTGGTTGTTATTTACTTCAGGTTCAGTTTTAATAACTTCTGTATATTTGCAGGAGAGCAATTTGAAAATCACCGTGTCTTTAATATATCAAATGCATTAAAATCTCTAATCTTAGATAAACAAATGTGAATACTTAGAACACCAATGGCAATCCTTTGAATTTCTTTTACTTGATTTTCTGTAATACAGCCTGCTTACTGCGTTGAAGATTATGTACAAATTACTACAATTATATACAGACTATGTTCAAGTAAGAAACTAAAGGATAATGGATGGCTATTTACTTCTCACCATCAATATCAGTCTCTTGCTTATTTCAGATTATGTTAGCATGATGTGAAAATAAAGGCTTATCTTACTCTGCCTTTTCAAAATATTTTTACAAGTGCTAATGGCACAATAATAATAATAAACACCAAGATGTCAGTGTTATAATGTGTTGTTCAATAGGCATGGCCTTTATTGCAGTGGAAATCTGATTTTGCCTGTCTTAAAACATAACAAATAAAATGGAGCTTTCATAATCTAGAAGAGAAAGCATATTTTAGATATCAAAAAAGAGAAGATACTCTCTTGTACTGTATTAGAAAGAGAGGGAGAATGGTGAAAAATTACTAATACCTCAATGTAGCAGTTTGGGTCAACTTTATAATCACTTTTTTTTTCAGACTAATCACACACAGATTTCTCTCTCTCTCTCTCTCTCTCTCTCTCTCTCTCTCTCTCTCTCTTTCTCTCCTCCATTCCCTCTTAATTTCTCCCTGTCATACTCTTCCACTTTCTATGTATCTTTCTCTCTCACACACATATACACATTATTTTTAGGAAAAAAGCAGGCATGCTAACCTTTGATGAGCTTCCATATTGTGAGACAGATAAGCCAGTGCTTTATTAGAGAAATATGATATTGCCCCCAAAAGGAAAGGCATATTTGATAATGCTTACATTGGATGAATGAAAGGGTTTTTCATTGAATCAATTTCAACATAATTCCAATGATAATATCTCAGAAGAATCAGTGGAGTTTTGTGGTAATCATTGCTCTTCTAATCTACTAAGGTAGAGTTTGCTTTTGTGTAGTTAGGAGAGAATACCAGGTTCCTATTCCAGTGAGAGATTTCCCGTATATTAATCATAACATTCCAAAGGTAGTTCAGCAAAAACAGCTGTGCCTTAATATGAATCTGGATTTAAACAAACAAACAAGCAAACAAAAAATAAGTAAATAAGTAAGTAAATACATACATGCATACATAAATTGGAGAACCTTTTTATTAGTATTACCATAAAGGAAAAAAATGAAAATGCAAAATAGCAAATATGCATAGTTATATACTTGAGATTATCTTGTGTATACAGCTGGGTATTCTGCCTGCTTCACTGAATCAAACATTGTTGCATGGGATCCTCAGGAATTTGAAGGGTTTTCTATGTATAATGAGGTTCCACAAGAGTTTCCTTTAGCTGGTAGACTTAATGAATCTCAGGTCCAGTTTTATTCTTGGCAATAAGTAAGAAGATAGATCTCTGGTTTGTGTTTGCACACAGTAGTATGTATGAGGGAAACTATTCTGGTTAATATAGAATACCAATTTACCTTAAGTATGATCTGCTGCATTTGCTAGAGGCTCAAGCAGTCTACAAAACTGCATTAGACACTAATGGTGTCAGGATTTTTCACTAGAGTAGCATGACCTCAGATGGTAAGATATGGTGCTTGCCACTAAAGCAAGGATTGACAAGCTTCTCTGTAGGGGTACAGGTAATAAGTATTTTTGGACTTGTGGGTTAAAAGGGCAAAAATGAGACTAGTATGTAGTGAATTATAATTGAGAGGAAGTAAATTTATATACATTTTTATTGATGACATTCAAATAATGATAATTGAGTATAAGTTTTTCTAGTACAGGTCTACTAATTAGAAGAATAACATTGAGCTAAGTTATAGTTCACAGTTAGTGTCACTTACCATCATAGTAGAAATATGGCCTTATTCTCCCATATAGTTGCCCCTTGTTTCTCTGTAACATAGTGATCTTCCCTTCTCAGAACTCAGCAAAAAGTCTTACGTGACCTCTTTGGGCCCATCTATACTACTCTCATAGTCTTGGAGAACTTTGCATGTGGAGGTAGGCTAAGGACAGATTCTGCGGTAAGACTCCCTCGTCTTGGATTTTTGCTAAACTACTTGTGGTCTTTGATTTCTTACTTAACCTATCTAGGAGCTTCCATATCCCCATCTATAAAATAAGCAGTAATACCTGTCAGTGTTGTAATAAGGTAAAATAACTGTACTTATGCAAAGATGTAGAACAATGCATGAAATTTTATAAAGGACTGAATATGAAGTTTATAATTTTGATTTCAACCATCTGAAAATTCAACTATTCATAGCTTGTAGGCCAGACAGAAAAAGCTGCAGGCCATCATTGGCTAATCTCTTCCCCAAAGTGGACACTGCATGCTGGTTTCCCACATCTCTCACCTCAGGAGTGTGTACTTCTCTCTCTACCTGCCAGGAGTGCTAGTTGCTGTTAAATCATTTTATGGAAATCTGGAATTGTCCTCCTCAGAAGGGAGCGATTTTACCAAGGAAACAGCCCATCTCCAAGGGCAGCTGCATCCGAAGGCTAATCAAAGGTTCTGTTCTCCCAGACAGGACAACTCTGAAGGGCCATCTCAGCTCCTGAGACTCCTGTGCAATCATCTGAGATCTGTGTTGCAGCTTTAATTCAGTACAACTTTTCCTCTACCCAGTTCTGTTTCTCTACCTTTCGTGGGTTTTCTGAAGAGGACACCTCAAAAGACTTCAGTTTTCCGACCTCAAACCCTGCTTTAGATCATTTGTATCCCCCACCCTCAGTATAGGCAATTTTGTACAGCCGAGTTTATGTTCCTCTTTAAGGTGCTCACATTACCCTTTACCAGTCATACATGACTCTTAAGAGCTTCATAAAATGGTCCTTCCAACATATTTTAGATGCACAGTAACATTGGGACACCATATTGTTTTCATATGATTTTCTTGTTCTAATATGAATCTGTGATTGTCCCAGAAATGAGATTTAATGTAATATGAAATGTGAAAATATTTAAGGACCAATTTTTATTTACATTCTGCATCATAGAATCTTCTAAATTTTAACCTTTTTAAATTGGAGTTACTTTATTCTAATACCTACTCACAACCCTTCAAACTTGCTCTCAATTTCAGTCAGAGAAAAGGCTTGAATGAGAGCAAGACTGCAGTCTGGTTATATGAATACAAATGTGAGCTACAAAGTTGTACCTTCCTCAGCTTAATGCAGTCACACCATTACTGCTCCGATGAATAAAGTGTAATGTAGAGGGCATTGTGATGTATTGAGATTATAAAAAGATCCACACTAGTTAGGTTTATGACCTTATATGCATGTCATGAAATGTTGGCAGATAACAGTACTTCCACACTGCCATGAGTCTCCTTAGGTAATAGAAGACATAAATAGGAAACTATTTCTATGAAAATGTACTTTTTTAGGGTTAAACAATACTTCCTCTTGTCACAAGATTGGGTAGCTATAGAACAAATAAAAGGAAATCCTACTTTACATAATGAGCAGTGAATGGATGAAACTCTACTTTCAGAGGCTGACAGAAGCTGACACAATAACTGGATTCAAACAGGGGCTACATTAATGCATGCTTAATGGATCCATTCTAGTCTATTAAACTTGTCATTTATCTTGGCAGACTTCTCTTTTTCTCTCTCTCATTCTTTCCTTCTTTTCTTTCTTTCTTTCTTTCTTTCCTTCTTTTCTTTCTTTCTTTCTTCCTTTCTTCCTTTCTTTCTTTCTATTCCCTCATATCATGGAGTTAACTTCAAAGGAGTACTGTCTCCTTCAGAGATGATGGTTTAAAGAGAACTACCTGAGCTATTGCTTGGTCATAGTGTGGAAATTTGTTCTTCTGGAAGTATGAAGATTCATTGTAGTTTTATATCACCAAGATGGCCATTTGCTCCTATACAACACAACTGCCAAAATTTCCAGGATTTTCCTAGACAACCTGAATGTTTAGGTTAGCATCCCAATATGAAGCAAGACTTCAGTAATGACTGCATCAGCTTCCCTCAAGCTACTTTAATGTACATGGTCATATTTATTCAATTGTATCAGTATCATCTGGGAACTTGTTGGAAATGCATATTATTTGCCCCCCGCCATTTACTGAATCATAAATTCTGGGAGTGGGGACCAGATGTCTGGGTTCTAGTAAGTCCTTCAGGTAATTTTTGGATGCCCATTAAAATGAGAACCACTAGTGAAAGGAAGTAAAATAAAATGAAATGAAACATAAGAATATAAAATAAGAAAATCATATTGCTGTGACAGAAAGTATGTTGCTTAATTTGGCTACAAGTGAATGATCATGGAGCTTAAAAGTTGTGCACATTGGGAACTGTTGTTGTTATTGTTGTTGTTGCTGTTGTTGTTTTAGTTGTTTTTAGATTAGGATCCATCAGGAAGTTATTCTTTCTACCAAAAAGAAAGACTTACATGAGCCCCACCCCCCAAGTTTAAGAGAGAGTGGAAAAGCAGATTCTGAGTTGGAACAGAAGGAATGCTTTTGGTTTCAGGCAGTTTAGTTCCTGAGATTTTTAGAGCTGGAATAGACCCAATAATTAAGGACTGAACAAAGAGTTTTTAAAGATAAAATCACTGAAAAACAAAAAAACGACCAAAAAATGGAACCCCTCCAAGAAAACCTTGCAATTAATAGTGAAGTTTCTGATTTAAAAATAAAAATAAATTATTCCCTTTAGAACAGCAATATAGCTATATATTTTTAAAAAATTTTTTAATGTTTATTTGAGAGAGAGAGAGAATGATCAGGGGTGGGGCAGAGAAAGAGGGATATACATAACCCAAAGGGGACTCCAGGCTCTTAGCTTTCAGCACAGACCCCGATGCAAAACTGAAACTCACGAACTGGTAGATCCTGACAAGAGCCAAAGCTGGACGCTTAACCAACTGAGCCACTGAGGTGCCCCAGCATCACATCAATATCTGTACTTAATACTTGCATTTTCAAAAACTCTGAAGGTGATACAAATATATGTATAACAAAGCATATTATAATCGCAATCCTTCTATTACCCACTTCTCTCTCTCTCTAGAAGCTTTAGATCCTCGTCTTTATTCTCAAAGACTTTCCTTCAGTGCCTAGCTCTGTTTTCTGCTTGCTCCTCCATTCTTTCATGTGGACATTGACTTTATCTCAATTCAGTAATAAAGAATTTTTCGTCTTTAAGAGAGATGAGGGGTAGTGTGGGCTAGCAATTGTACTACTTTCTTAGGGAAGCTAGGATAAAAGGAAAGAATTTCCTTGTTAACTACTTCTGTTCCCTTCCAAATGGAACTATCTGGTTTCGGGCAGATTGAAAAGGATCAGGGAACTAGGGAAATGAAAGAAGAGTTTCTAAATTCTTCTGCTTCAGTAATAATAGTTTCTTGACCCACAGTCAGTCAAAGATTTCACCAACTCTTAGTTGAATACCAGCTGCAGATTCATTCTAGAATGAAACCGTGCCTTGTCTGTATCGTGTTCTAACTATATTAAGTTTCTTATCTGTTTGGTATACACAACATTTTTGTTATAACAGTGACATTCAGTCATTACCAACAATATTTTTGTGACATTTTTAATAGTTCTGATTTAAGTGACCTATTCTGTTACTGTTGTTAATAGCTATCCGTGCATGGTGAACTTCAACCAATAATTGAAGTGAATAGCCTTGGACCTGAAGTTGGGATTTAATGGTATCCTTATAAAATGATGCCTTTAAACATGATGGATTTTAAAATAGAAAAATGAAAAATAAATCAATTAACCATGATTTTTCTCAACATCGTATCCAGTACTGTTGGATTTTTTCCACTGAATTAACATTTATTTTGGAAATTGTTATCTGTGCACTAAGTCTGAAAATACTAACAATTCTTTTCAGACAGGAAAAATCAGGACATTATTTATGAGTGCTCACTCTTCACAATGAATTCATTGTGTATAATTATCCTGTTATATTTCCTAAATATTGGCATAAACATGTTTTATGCTTTGTATTTATTCATTCAGTAGTGTCACATATACCCCAGGCACTCATTTAGTAATGGGGAATATAGAATAAAACAAACTCAAACCCTTGCCTTCATGGAACCTACCTTTAAATTGAAACTATGGCTCAGAAAAAGTATGAATTATGTCCATGTTTACATACTTTGTAAGTGCTGCAAACAAATGCTTCACCTCTGCATGACATAAGAACTTATTCTATAATAATACTATACTCAGGACTGTGAGTCTGTGTCTCTGATTTCTCTTGTCTTCCTGATCACAGAGTAGATATTTCACTTACTCATTAAAATCACAGATAAGTACCCATTTCTTAACTCTGCCGCATATAGTCATCTCTGTTGAGGCAAAAGAAGTAGAACTGGGTGTAATATAGTAGCACTGAGAGGCAGAGACAATATAATTTAAATAACCAGTTCAGAAATATATGAGAAGTCAGTAGCTTTAAAGGCAATATGCTAGTGTTCCCTAAGATTAAAGAAAAAAAGTAATATACTAAAAATATAATCAAATTGTATGCTTTATAGCAATATAATAAGATATTACTTCCTTGGAAAAAATTTAACATAATATAAATAGTTTATGGTATCTAGTTGTTTTCAGACATTCATGAATATATTAACATTCAGGAAAGGGCTTATGATACTACATAAAATATATTTTTCTCTTCTTATGAGCCACCTATTATCTTAAATGTCCCTTAAGATGAAGAATCAGCTAAATATGATATTGTGCTTATTCCTATGTCTGATTCCAAAGCAAACATTACATATAACAAGCATTCTGGTTGATAAATTCTTAGTTGAAAGAGCATTCTTTTGGCATTATGCAAGTAGTTTATAATCTTCAATTCAATAAACATGCTGGGTTGCTCTATTTCATGTAAAGAGAATAATAGATTATAAGCTTAACTATTACCATTTCATATTTTATGGTCTCACAGCATACTTGGAGGCTCATTTTTCAGCATGACCTCCAGTGAGCACACATAAGTAAACAGAATCTTAAATTTGCTTAGAAAATAAGAGCAAAAATGCTTTGAATTAAATCTTGTTCAGCCAAAGTGGTTAGAGATGGAAATATGACAAACTCTCAAATGAACATGAAGAAGCATCATGGCATTATTATTATCCTTAACCCATATCAGTGAACTTACAGTTTAAAAACTATGTTTGAACATATTTAGTGGCTTGCAGATGACAATAACTCAGCATTGATCAGAGATTGGGGGAAAAAATCACACTCACTGAAATTTAACTCAATTTAGGATTTAACTCAAGAGGAATAGTGTTCACCCAAAATATTAGAAAGAGGACTAGTATGTTTTCTTTGTTTTTAGAAGTTAATAAATATTGTCAATATCAGGTGTGAATTCTCTATGTCCACACAATATCACATATGAAAGTAAAAAGTTCCAAACAAAAATCTGATTAGCTATTTAGTTGTTATATAGAAAAAGCTGAAAATAATAGATTAGAGTGTGCCACTTTTCTACATAGTATATTTAAGCTTTGGAAAGTCAAGAGATGATTATCTTGGGTGGTTTTATGGATCCATACAAATTTTAAGATTGTTCTATTTCTGTAAAAAATGCCATTGGGATTTTGATAGAATAGAGATTGCCTTGAATCTGTAGATTTATTTTGGTAGTGTGGACATTCTAACTAACTAACTGACTGACTGACTGACTAACTAACTATATATATATAATATATATAGTGATAAATATATATATGTGTATATATATATATATATATATATAAATCTATGACCATAGAATGAGATGATGGTATGATTTTTGTTCTTTATTTCATTAATGTGGTTTATCACCTTGATTGATCTGCCAATGTTGAACCATCCTTGAATCCCTAGAATAAATCTAGCTTGATTATGGTACATGATCCTTTTAATGTATTTTGATTTCAACCTGCTAATAATTTGTTAAATATTTTTACATCTGTGTTCATCAGGAATAGTGACCTGTAATTTACCTATCTTGTGGCATCCTTATCTGGTTTTGGTTTCAGGGTAACACTGGCTTTGTAAAATAAGTTTGGGAGAATTCTCATCTCTTCTATTATTTGGAAGAGTTTGAGAAGAATTGATATTAACTCTTCTTTGAAAGTTCGGCATAATTCACCAGTGAAACCATCTTTTTGTTTGGAGAATTAGGATTTCTGAGTCAATCTTCTTGCTAATATACTGCCCAGATTTTATATTTCAGAATGTCAAGGTTAGTAGTTTGTACATCTCTAGGAATTTATCCATTTCTTCTAGGTTGTCCAATTTGTTAGTGTGTAATGCTGATAGTAGTATCGTATAATATTTTTGCATTTTTCTTTGGTATCAGTTGTAATGTCTCCTCTTGCACTTCTGAACTTATTTATTTGGGTTCCTTTCTTTTTCTTTGTGAATTTAGCTAAAGGCTTGTCAGTTGTGTTTATGGTTTCAATGAACCAGATTTAGTTTTATTGATCTTTTCTATTGTTGTCTATTGTCTCTATTTCATTTATTTCTGTTCTAATCTTATCATTTGTTCCTTCAGCCACCTTTGGCCTTTGTTATTTTTTAGTTTCTTGAATATAAAGTTCAGTTGTTTGAGATTTCATGTTTCTTGAAGTAGATGTTTATTGCTATGAACTTTTCTCTTAGAACTGCTTTACTGGGGGCACCTGGGTGGCTCAGTCGGTTAAGTGTCTGGCTTTGGCTCAGGTCATGATCTCACAGTTCGTGGGGTCGAGCCCCTTGGCAAGCTCTGTGCTGACAGCTCAGAGCCTGGAGCCTGCTTTGGATTCCGTGTCTCCCTCTTGCTCTGACCCACCCTTGCTTGTACTCTGTCTCTCAAAAAAAAAAAACAATTGAAAAAAAATTGAAAACAAAAGAACTGCTTTACTGCATCCCATAAGTTTTGGTGTGTTCCATTTCCATTTTCATTTGTCTCTAGTAATTTTTTTCTTTCTTTCTTTTTTTTCTTTGAACCATTGGTTGCTCAGGAGCATGTCATTTTAATCTACACATATGTGAATTCTCCAGTTTTGTTCCTGTAATCAATTTCTAATTTCATACTTTTGTGATTAGAAAAGATGGTAAATATGACTTCAACTCTCTTAAAATTAAGACTTGATTTGTGACCAAACATATGATATATGCTGGTGAGTGGTCCATATATGGTTAAAAGTATATTTAGTTATTATAGGATAGAGTGTTCTATAAGTGTCTGGTAAGTCTCTCTGGTCTAATCCATTTAAATCTAATGTATACTTAGTCTTTTTCTGTCTCAGTGATCTATCTATTGATGAAAGTAGGGTATTAAAGTTCCCATTATTGGGGCGCCTGGGTGGCTCAGTCGGTTGAGTGTCTGACTTTGGCTCAGGTCATGATCTCACGATTTGTGGGTTTGAGCCCCGTGTTGGGCTCTGTGCTAACAGCTGGCTCAGGGCCTGGAGCCTGTCTTCAGATTCTGTACCTCTCCCTCTCTCTGACCCTCCCCTGCTCGTGCTGTCTCTCTCTGTCTCTCAAAAATAAATGAAAAACATTTTGAAAAGTAAAAAAAGTTCCCTATTACTATTGTATTGTTGTCTATTTCTCCCTTTATATCTTTTAATATTTCCTAACATTTCCTAATACTTAGATGCTCAGTATTATTCTCTAGATATCTAATTTGTGTGCAATTCATGCAAGAAGATTTGAAGTATATAATTACCTGATTTTTGTATACAATGAAATAATTTGAAGGACCTATATATTTTATTTGTCTTTAATGTGTATTTTTAGAAACAGTCCTATCTATAAAGATCATTTTTATCCAGCCATATATTATGTGGTGACAAGAGTTTTTAGGTAAATTTTTGAGTTTTTCAGATAGAATTTTCAGTGAGTTTTCATAGAAATTAAGGTTTTCTTCTGTTAAATAGAGTTGGATAAACACACAAAAGTATAGTGCACTGTCATTAAATATGAACATTTAAGAGATGAATCATGTCTAAATTCTCAGAAACATTAACAACTGTAATACTTTTAATATCTGATTACCAATCATACAATGTATTTGTCTTTTTTCCAACTTTTTCTAAATGCAGGTGTCAAAACTTTGAATTATGTTTCTTTTCATTGTGTTTTTTATATTTTGAAAGAACAAAAATAACTTTCTAAATTTTAGATTTATTTTTTCTTAATACAAAGAATAGATTTCAACCCATATCTTTGACATAGCACTTCTAGATCTCCACTTTTGAGGGTCGTCTCCGTTTAAAAACAAAAACATACAATTGCAATGCTGTCCCTGCCTTGGTGTGAGAATTCTTAATGTACAATTGCATATGGTATTTAATTAGATACCTTGTCTTTTTTTTATGTTTATTCATTTTCGAGCGACAGAGAGAGACAGAGTGTGAGCAGGGGAGGGGCAAAGAGAGAGGAAGACACAGAATCGGAAGCAGGTTCCGAGCTCTGAGCTGTCAGCACAGAGCCCAATGCGGAGATTGAACCCACAAACCACGAGATCATGACCTGAGCCTGAGTCAGACTCTTGACTGGGTGAGCCACCCAGGCACCCCCAGTAAGATACCTTTTCTTAGCCACTATACTAAACTTTAATTTTTGATAAATTAAAATATTTTGGATAAGGGATTTTACAAAACTTAAATGGCAGATAATATTTTGGAACAGTATCTGGAACCAACAACAAAATATATTATTTTAAGCTACTGCTCAGGTGCACTTCTGGAAAAGACCTGTAAATTATTATAAAAAGAAAACTAAGTAAGGCAAATGATGGAAAACTGGTGTTATATTTTCAGCCTTTGTTATTTTCTTAATATAAAGCCCTGAAAAGGTTTATTTAGACTTCATATCTCTTATCCATATGATGTTCAGTTTTATAGAATGATCATGACCACTGCCAAATTGTTCTGTAATACAATTATTGACTGTCCTCTATAGCTTTTGGCCTATTTATTAAATACCCAGTACGCTAATTACAAATACTTTCTCTTAACATGCTTTTAATTTATTTGTTTCTAAACGAAAAACTCACAAAGGGATTGTACACTATTCCTTATTATATTTGTATCAAGCTTGTCCCTACCATCTTCTTACTCCTCTTTTAGGTTATTAGATTTCTGAGCATAGAGCGATTGTATATATATGAATAGATGAGTGAAGTAATTAATTAAATAATACATAAAAGAATGAATGAATAACATTGAATAGTGACATTCATTGTTTGTAACTGTAAAGGCATTATATCAAAATGCGTAGGTATTGTAGATAGTGAATTCTGGTACTCCAGGTTGAGTCTAGGAAGTTGGGCACCTGGGTGACTCATTTAGTTAAGCGCCTAACTTTGGCTCAGGTCATGATATCATGATTCCTGGGTTCAGGTCCCTCAGCTGGCTCTGTGCTGTCAGCTCAGAGCGTGGAACCTGTTTTGAATTCTGTGTCTCCCTCTTTCTCTCTCTTCCCCTCCCCTGCTTGTGCTCTGTCACACTCTCTCAAAAAGAAATAAAAATTAAAAAACGAGTCTAGGAAGATTTTTAAAATGATTTCTTAAAGTAAGCCTGCAAATATATTTGGGAGTGTTGGGAGGTTCAGCATTCTGTTATTTTTTAATATTAATTTTACTAGTCATAAAGGCAAAAACATTTTTAAGCCCATAGTTATGAAACACTTTCATAGCATAAACTTTAGTTTCCAAAATCTATTACACCTCTTTTACAGATCTGAGTTATTTTCTTTAAAACAGTGTGTGTGTGTGTGTGTGTGTGTGCGTGTGCCTGTGTGTGTGCAACTCAAATTTGAGAAAGACTTTCTATCTATAAATATAAAACCAAAAAAGAAATAAATAAATCTAAAGTCAATATACTTAAAATGAAATTTCTTACAATATTGTTTTTCTATCCATCTTTAAAAAACACACTAATTGCATTTGTTATTAGTTATTACTTTGTCAGTAGGAACTTATGTTACCTACTGGAATGTAAACTCGTTTGGGTCAGGATCATTTGTAACTTACTTATGGTTATATTTACTGCACATAGGATAAGGCCTACTACATAATCAGAATCTGGTAAATTTTTGTTGAATGCAAGAGTGCACAATAATGAAAATACCAAATTATTTTCAACTAAAGATAAAATGAACATTCCCCTCTTTAAGAATGAAGCACTTTGTTTTGCCTTTATTTAACTTACAAGGCACCTTAGAAAATTCTCAAACCTTCTAAATTCTAGCTGGCACTTTTTAATAAGTTTATTGATTTGCTCAATCTGCCAGGTAAGGTCAAAATTAATTTCAAATTTGAATTTTAATGTGTTGAACTGTTTCTATTGTGAAGTAGAGTTAACTAGCACCTTGGCAATGTTTTGTGTTTCAACCATTGGAAATCTATTCAAAGGGTATGTCTTTAGAATAGAGACATTACATTTCAGAGATATAAGATTTAATAATTCATTTAAAGATAGAAAAAATGTGGTTAAGATCTCAGGTATCTTGCTACTTGTTCTTTTTTTGGTGCACTGGAAAATTATGTTGGAATGGCAATTATCCTCAAACTTTATGTATAATGACTAAACATTTAACATATTTATTTACTTTTGGTTCAGTAAAAGGAAGGTTTGTATTTTCATGAATCAATATTATTTTAGTCTGCCTTTTGTGAAAGATCATCACTGGTTAGCTTATAAAGAGCCTCTATTTTAATTACATATGTCATGGGGTATTTAAGATACTCCAAATAACCAATAGAATCAAAATATTTATAATAAATAATGAACAACTTCTACACTAAAATATTAAATTAGTTCGCTAGTTGGTTCATTATTACTGTGAACTTTTATTAGTCATTTGTATTTCTAAAAAAATATTTTTATTTGCAATTTTGTGGCTACATGTACACACACACAGAATCCAATGTGGCAAACGGATATGTATGTTTATGGATAACTAGCTAAGAATTTTTTAATTTAATTATAGAAAGAACCAGAAATAGCTCAGTTAAAATGAATCTAATTAAACTTAAAATGACATAATAGTGAAATTAAGTTTGATTAGAACTTTGCATGAAAGAAATTAAAAACTGTGAAACACTTTTTCATTTAAAAATTAGAATATAAATAACTTATTAAATAAACAATGAGGTGGTGGCTTTTAATATGCAACTTCCACCAAATTAAATGATACAAATGTATAACTTTATTTACTTTTTACTTTTGCAATAAGATCATAATAAGATTCATGACTGCAAAAATATTCAAGGATTTCACCAATTTTCCTAATTGCTTCTATTCATATTTGGTAACTAAATCATTTTCTTTTAAAACATGCCATTTTAAAACACACACTTTTTTAAAGTGCAACTTTAATGATTCGTCATTATTTGTATTTCCATCAATTCTATACTTTCATAGTTTTCTTTTTATTCTAATAATATCTGACATTTATTGAATTCTCATTATGAGTCAGGTTCTGTTCTAAATGCCTTAAAGGCATTATTTCATATTATCCTTACAACATCACTGTGTAATGAAAACTATTGTCCCATTTTACAAATAAAAAACCAGAGCACGTAGAGATTGCTACCTGTCCAAAGCCTCAGAGTTAGCGCAAGGTAGAGCAGCAATTTGGACTTAGGCAGCCTCCAAAATTTATATATTTGAAACAAGAGGATCTTTATCCAAAATAAGCTTCTCTCTCATAAAATTATATGTGGAGCATGTTCCTTATAACACCTTTAGGGTTTAGTAGCTAGTAGCTTTTTTTTAAATTTTTAATTTTTTATTTTATTTTATTTATTTTTTTAGTGAGAGAGAAAGAGAGTGTGTATGCATGTGCAAGCGGAGACAGATGGGGAGAGAGAACCGTAAGCAGGCTACACCCTCAGCGTGGAGCTGTATGTGGAATTTAATCCCAGGACCCTGGAATCATGACCTAAATCAAAATCAAGTGTTAGTGCTCAACCAACTGAGCCGCCCAGGCACCCTTGTAGAAGCATTTTCCATTGACTCTTCTGTTTGAATGTTTGAATGGATACTGATTTTATAAATAGTCTGTACTAGTGAATGTTTTTATTTGAGACAGTTTTGCTGTTTTTCCAAACCTGTACATGTAAGAACTCTGATAATCCATACTAGGTAGAAATGTCCCACCTACTAATGTTAATATAGGAATATGATATATTGAGCCACAGGGACATAGAAAGAACACAATTGAGACTAGTATTTAAGTATTCTGATTTCCAGAACCATTTGTGAATTGGTTAAAAGTCTCAGAAAGAGAGGGAACTCTATCTTCTTCCTTGTTCTACCTAGACTTCATAGGACCCAAAGTGTGGTCCTACATTAAAGATTCATGAATAAAAGATAAATATCAGATTTGGTTTGCTGATGATTTTCAGGCTGGGCAGAATTTTTTTAGAGAAAATTTCTTGTGGAATGTAATCTTTTACATTTTTTGTTTAAAGCAACTTGGACAACATTTGGCTATTTTTTTTAATTGAAGTTTAATTGACATACAATACCCTGTTAGTTTCAGGTGTACCTTGTAGTGTTTCAATATTTTTACACATTAAGAAATGAACCGCATGATATTCTAGTTACCATCTGTCACCATAAAAAGTTTTTACAATATTATTGACTGCATTCTATTTGCTGTACCTTATATCCTCATGACTTATTTATTTATAACGAAAAGATTTCCACTGCTTAATCCTCTTCACCTATTTTACCAGCCCACCTCAATTTCTCCCCACCCTGGTGACCAACAGTCTGTTTCCTTGATCTGTGAGTTTATTTCTGTTTTGCTTGTCCATTTGTCTTGTTTTCATGATTCCACATACAAATTAAACCGTATGGTATTTGTTTTTCTCTGACTTATTTCACTTAGCATAATACCCTCTAGATCCATCCATATAGTCACAAATGGCAAAATTTAATTATTTTTATGGCTAATATTCCATTGTGTGTATATACATATATATACCTATATGAATGTATGTACACATATATTTATGTATGTGCATGCAGTCTTTTTTATCCATTTATCTGTTGATGGACACAGGTTGCTTCAATATCTTGACTCTTATAAATAATATTGCAATGAAATACCTGACCATTTAAAATCATGCTGTACATTAGTTGATTCCTAACAGTCTTAACATTGGTTTTTGCAGTTTCATTCTTCATTAGGTGATCAAGCCTCTGAATCTTCTGGGTTTCTCTGCAAGTCTATAGAGTCTACTTTTCCTGAGCTATTGACACAGATACCGTGTAAGCTGGGAGATACCTGTATTATCCAGCAGTATTTAGATTTCATCAGTTTAAATTCTGGACACTCTCATGATTATGTTGAGTATCAGGAAATACATTTTGTAACTTTTAGTTTCTCCCCCTCATTGTCAGTTATCAACTTACCATGTATTGTGACCTATAGAAATATCACAATAAAAAGGATAGTGATCGTGGAGAATATGGTCGCGTTCATTTTCTATCATAGGACAGGTGCATCTATGTTTTCATCTTTGCTGATTTATAAAACTGCTCTTGTCCTGCCAGTGATTGACTTTCACTAGTTCTTTCCCAAAGGCAAGAGGTTTTTCTGCTGCTTTTTTAAATCCCAGCTGCTGTCTTCCAGCTCTCTACAACACATTTTATTTGAAGAAAATATATTAGAAAATACTAAATAATCAATTTTTTGAAATTGCTAGATTGACACTACCAAAGCATGTACCTAGAGTGTCCTCATTTTTTTTCTCTACCCAGGTTGCATAAAAATCTTAAAGTATTAATTTTATTTTCTTGCTATACAAATGGTGCTTCTGAATGAATTCTCAACATTTTTGCCCATATGGCTCTTTGCTACAAGGAAACGGCCACTGGTACAAAGTCTCCATTAATTTAATATAGTCTGAAAATTGTAAACTGTGTTATAATCCAGCTCAGCAATGTATCTTGCACTTCTCACCATGGAGTCCTGTATGAAGCCAGAGACAAGTGATCTCTCATATCTGAACCTTTACTACATCTCCATGACTTAGCACTTTATCATATTGCCTTCTCCTTTTATTGGTTATTTTTTCTAATTCTGCAATTTCTAATAACATCATAAATTATTTTAAGGTTAGATTACATCCCCCCATTGTTATAATATCCTCATTTTCTCTTCTGCTGTGATCATAGTACCTAATGTTTATTCTCAAAACTGAACAACATTTATTATTTAGTAATTCTTTTATAAGTCAATATCATTTAAAAAGTAACTTCCTGGGGCGCCTGGGTGGTCAGTCGGTTGAGTGGCTGACTTCGGCTCAGGTCATGATCTCCCGGTTTGGGGGGTTGAGTCCTACGTGCTGACAGCTAGCTCAGGGCCTGGAGCCTGCTTCGGACTCTGTGTCTCCCTCTCTCTCTGACCCTCCCCTGCTGGCACTGTCTCTCTCTGTCTCTCATAAATACATAAAAAACATTTATAAAAACCAAAAAAAAAGTAACTTCCTACATGAAATCAGAAGTGATATACTTCATAAATCTGCTCACATCGCATTTAGCAAAAAATATAAAAATGCTTTTAATGTATTAGTTCGAATTCTTCACCCATCTCCCATTTGTGTGTGCTCTTGCCCTGTGACAACAATGTTTAATTTTATTTTGGGCAGCTTCAAAAGATAATACTAAATAATGACAAATTTAAAAATAATAATAAAATTATGTTTGCTCCATGAAATTAGCAACTAAAATAGGAGGGTTTTAATAAGATAAATTTGAATCTTTTCTGAAAGCATAAACCTTTACAAGTATGAATAAGGAATCTAGAACTGTACCAGCTGTGTGTGCATCTATTTGTGACTTGACAGTGCAGGGAACCAGGACTCAGGACAAGGTGCATAACATAGAGTCTTAAGGATACATTCTTTCCTATATGCTTCTGTATTTTTAGGAAGAAATATGTTTACTACTGGTCTTTTGATCTTTCTCTGCATTGAAGTTTTCTTATCACACAGAGGCAGTATTCAAATCCATGAATGTCTGAGTACCATCTATAGCTGACAATATTTTTGAGACTCTCCCTGTGGAATACTTATTTTTTGAATACTCTTTGCATCATGCTTATTAAGTTGTATCACACCCAACAAGATTTCCTTGTGAATATCTTTGGAAAACCCACTGAGATTCTAAATTGAGTGAACCACTGATTAACTGAAAAACTCAATTAATCAGCGATGTTTTCTTTTCTCTTTCTGAGCTCCAATTGAAAGATAAAGAATTTAATAGCAATAACAATAGCTACAACAAAAGAATTGTACCATAAGTGAATAATTTTTATTCTACAATGTGAATAGGATCAGTCAAGATTAATTCTGATCTCTGGTGAACCAATTTTTAGCCCTGAGGCTACTAATGAATCATGGGAAAAATAAATTAGGTTTTTTACAATGTACTTTCCAAGGTATATATGGACTAACACATCTAAGAAATATTTCAGCCCACTAGAAGGAGGAAAGAAAAAAATCATGACACTCAATGAACAAGAAATTTTACTATATGAGACTATACTCTTGTTTCATGCTTTGTTAACCAAATATTATAATCAATATGTATATTGTCTTTAGCATATTTTGGGAAATGTAGCCAGCTCTTAATGTTTCCCTGGATCTGAGAACTTCTGTATTTACCAACAGAAGTGGGCTCTAAGTACCTGGAGTCCATGACACAGCTGCCATGGTCAGGAGTGGATTCCTAGTGCAGGCTGGCAAGTAGCTTCTCTTCCAGTTCGTTGGTCGCACGTGGGTGGAACCAGGAAACATTCTCAAGAGCTGTGTGGTTGTTACATGTGAAGAAAATCAAAGGAAGCACACTGGTCAAGAAGAGCCTGTCTGACCCCAGCAAATGGGAAATCAAGAGAGCAGAAACTATGATACCTCATGGCTTTTCATTTCTTGATTCTAGGTTTTCTGGCTTTACGTTCTGCTCTTGAGTTGCATCACATGCCCCTTGATCCTTGAACATGTTAAGCCAGTACTAGTAAACCAGATGTTTGCAGCCAGAAAAATCGTAACTAGTGGCCATTAAGTAGTAGTTAAGTCTTTATTACTTGATCTTCCAGAAACTGTTTTTCTTATGAGAAGATAATATTATTTATAACTTTCATTTTGGAGTACTTCATATACAAATCACACTACTTGCATGATCAAATTCTTGTGACTTTGAAGTTAGACTTTGGCATTATTATTTTCCTCTTGATAGTTGAAGAAACTGAGGTTCAAGGAGGTTAAGAATATTTCAAGAGTGGTCATGATAAAATGGGGATTTGAAACCAAGAAGTCTGGTACAGAACCCACATCTGTAAACCGCAATTCAGTTTTGAAATTAAATAATGCTGATGGAAACTATGGAAACTATGTTCAATATATGGTAATGGGGGAAATACAGACATTTGTGAGAAAACAAGTATGTGTATGTATGTGTGCATGTGTACGTATATGTAGGTGTATACATGTGTATATCCTTATATTTACAGACATTCACTCATCCTAACTGTGTTAGGGTGCTGAAAAAATTTATATGTGAAATTAGTATGGAAAGTTTCTTATAGCTTTTGTATTTTGTTATGTTTTCTGTAAATACCTTCACCTATTACATGTCCAAGTAAAAAAATGCAACATTTATACAAGGGGCATAATTGGCCTTCGGTGCATACTATTGATTAGCACACTCATACAGACTTCTGTCTGAATCCCCAACTTAGGCTGCTGCCTTCTGTAAGCAGTCATCACCTTTGCATAATCTCTCTACTCTGAGCTCTATCTGGGCAAACCTAGTGAGACAGGGTGAATTTTAAAAGGCCACCATAAACTGAGCCACAAATTACCAACAGATCCAATGGTTCAAGAATAATTTCCTCTTCAGCTTGAAATGTAACTATGGCTCACTGAGAAGTGGTATTACCTCCTGATTCCAAGGAAGGCCTGTCAAAGCACAGCTCACGGAGTGTAAAGTTTTTAAAGTGCATTTGTTATAGCTTGCTAGTCTGACTATTAAAGTGAAACACTACACACCGTTAAACCTTCAAACTCGCACTGCACAAATACTTATCAAAAATACAGCCTCTGGGAGATTTGTTTACTCTAGAAATATGCTGTCTTTGCAGTTACTTTTTCCTTAATGAGAAGGCAATTCAGGATTTGTCTTTTTCACTGGGGGTGGGGGTGGGGGGCAAAAAGCCAAATACAGAGAATTTTCTTTAAAGTGGTATGGCTATACCCAATTTCTAGGTAGGGCTCAGAATTTCCCCAAAAACGCTTTAAGTTTTGAAATCTAGTTCTACATTTGAAAATCTTCTGTTTTGCCTCAAAATTTTGTATTCAGCAAGTAACTGATAAATAATATGACAATTGAAAATGTAAACCTGATAAAAAAAAGAAGAAGAAAAAGAAAATGTGATCCTGAAAATATGCTCCTTGACTTAACAGGTATTGTTTTCCTGAAACTAAAAAGATATATATTCCTTTGCATTTGGGATAATCTAAAATTATCAGACACTTATAATAATAATGGATTGTGTTACTATTTTAAAGCACTGCAAAAGTTTCAATTGAAAATTGAGTAGTGGTGCTGTTGCTGATTACCAGAAGCTTCTGTTTTGTCTTGTAAACTCTTACATGAATTCAGTTCTTTGGCTTGCATCTTGTATATGGCATTTGCTTGGAGAATGCGTGGTCTGCCTTGTCAAATAATACAGGGTAGAGTAAAGGTTGAGTAAGAAAGAAAAAAGTAAACCTTCAGAGGCATTTTCTTGCTTTTCCCATTTGATTTTTCATTTGGGTTATAAATGGCATCTCAGGTAGAAGAAGCCTCCTGGGTTCATCAGGATCCACTGCTGGCTTAATTGTGATCATGACACATGTAGACGTGCACACTGAGAGATTAGTGATTGGATCAGAAGAGAAGGGTGATCGATTATTCACTACATGCCACCAAACAGAAGAAGCATGACCACTGCCTGTCTCCCATCTTCTCTTCTCTAGACACACAAACAAAGCTCTTTCCACAGCCTACATGCTATTGAGAGAAATATTCCTTTCAAGTAATCCTGATTTTCACCAAGTCGTCCATGTTTGAATAAATAACTGGACAACTATAATAAAGGAAGTAAGTTAAAGGCCTTCTCAGTTTGCTTCTTTCATTCCTTTCTCTCTATTTGTCAAAAGAGGGAAAAAACACCCAAGTTAGTGACCTTGAGAATAAACATATTATAGAAAATAAATAATAAATAAAAGTTTATAGATAATCCTTTGCAGGTAACATGAAGAGTTTGATAAATTCCTTCTATTTTTCTGTGTCACTGTTCATCATGAAAAAACACTAGAAATAAAGAACACTTCAGTCATTTCATATTTATATGGATGCTTTTGAGTAACAGGAAATGGGTAAGGAGACCATTATTCAGTGGTACTCATTGCTTTGTGCCCCATCACTGTTTATTTATAAAGTATGCAGTCATGGGCAGGTCACTTAAATTTATTATATTCAAGCTTTTCTCATCTGTATAATACCTCACCTTCCAGTATTACATATTTCACTTCTAGCAGAAGAATTAAATGAGATGATATTTGTAAAAGTAGTCAATTGATGTTACTTCCCATCTCCTCCTTTACGTCTGTTGCAAAATTGTTGAGTATCTTTCACCTGTTACTAAAAGTTATAATGAATACTACCAGAGGCCAAAAACAAGGTTAATTTTTCTCAGATTTTCATAGCCTCTGTATTGTTTCAGAAAGAAGCAATTATGGCTTCTTTCAAAATGTCATTGTTCTCTTGAGCTCTATATGTATTATGTAGCTTTATCATTTACTGTGACTCAGTATGTGCCAGGAAATATGCTTAGCTGTTCTTCATTTATATGATCTCTCTGTATCCTTGCAATAATCCTGATGAAAAAATAACTTCCATTTTACAGGTAAATAAATTGAGACTTAGAGGAGTTAAGTATCCTCAATTTCGGGCCTGTGAAAGTCCACATGCAGTACTCTTTGAGAGTATTTCTCAAATTTTTAATGTACAGGCAAATCACCTGGGCATCTTGTTAACATGCAAACCAGATTCAGCAGGACTGAGATGAAGCCTGAGAGTCTGCATTTCCAACAAGCTCCCTGGTGGTGCCTTTGCTGCTGGTTCTTAGACCACATTTAGCGTACCAACTTTGAAACATCATGTCACACAAATTTTCATCTAGGTGATGCACACTCAGTAAATATCAACTAAAGAAAAATCAAAATAACAGTCAAAGGATAGGGAAAAGAAAACTATAATGACATAGTATGGTATATAAAATATATAGTATATAAACTATAATGCAGATATAGTATATAAAACTATGATGCAGATTTGTTCAGGTGGAATCTTCTGGAATCAGTGACTACATTTTTGTTGGGCCCATATCATGGTAAGAGCATACGACTGTGACAAATGGCCTTTGTCATATCATGTGTATCCCTCTATTGGGCCAGGTTCATTGACCTCACTGAGCCCTTAGCCATATTTGGCCCACTACAGATTCTTGAGTATCCAGTAGACTAGAGGGAGGAAGGATATTGCTTTTTTCGAGCTGGCTACTTTCCAGATCCTTTACTCACATCATGTTTCAGTCAGCCTGACTGAATACCAGTACTAAAAGTCATCTTGGGCTCAGATGAAAAACCAGGAGAAAGAACTTTTTATTAAAATAATAGCAGCCTAGCATTAAGGAAGGAGAAGAAGGAAATGGGAGAAAAGAAGAGTGAGAGAGGGGAGAATGGAAAAAATAGCATTGGAGATGAAGGAAGATAAACATAAACAACAGACTTTAGAGTCGTTTTGGCCTCAAAATCCAGGAGATAAGAATGGTTTGATCAGGCAGGACAACAAAACCTAGGTGTTAGTCTGTCACCTGCTTTTATCCTAGGAACGGTATGTATCATTAGTCACTGTCCAGCATAGTCCAAGAACACTTTCCCTTTGGCACATAGTTGCCATGTGACTTCATTTCCAAAGAGTTTACTCATGGTTCCCCTCCTTGGAAAAAGGAGTGAATGAATCAGATAGTAACAGGCATTTATGAGGATCTGCTATAAGCCAGGCACTGTGGTGAAGGAGAGAGAATGTGGACCCTGACCTCATTAAACTTAGAGTCTAGCAGAGAAGTAAGGGGACAGGAGCAAATGTGATCATCCCTATTCAGGCTCTGCCCTAATGGGACCTAAATTTCTAGTTTCTAGTCTGTAATCCCCAAAGTTTCCTTTTCTACTGTTTACTTATAAACCTTTGGTACTGGCCCACTAATTGTTGTGTATAAGTATGTATTTCAACCAACAGAGAAAATACAAGTGATGTTCATCACTATGTTGAAGCACAAAGACACATATGTGCCTGTGTATTTTTTTCATTATTGCATACTTTTATATTTTATATTCAGTATGACTGTGTTTAATTAATACATTCTGATTGCAAATATAAGTATCACCGATCTCACTGGTAGACCTATCCAAACCAGATAGAGCCAGCACAATTGTGTGTGGTAATACAAATTACCTAAAAAAAAGGTTATTGTATATATATTTTTTATCCCTTATATTCTAAATGATGGCTACCTGGGTAAAAGGTGACAAAGATACAACTCACATAAATGTGTGTTTATGCTCCATTCAATCAACCCTCAGATATGGTTCTAGCATAGGGAACAAACCTAGGCACAGATGGATAAGCTCCACTTACGGAGTTCATAGTCAAGTAGGAGAGATGAAATGATAATGTAAGTGTACATAAACCAAGAACATGTTATGAAATACTCTGGAACACAAAACAAAGGAATCAGAAGTAAGGCGTCTTTTAGGGAAGGAGGTTTCCCCTAGAAAGTGACTTGAGCTGACCTCTAAAAGATGACTCAGGAGACACAGAGGATGGAAAGAACCCTGTGGTAGACACAGGTTTGACATATTCCAGAAATCCAATGGCCAGTGTTTCCTGGAAGACAGAGATTGTAGAAGGGAGATTAGGCAGAAGCTATACCTAACCTGGATCCCTTACATACATAGCATGGCAATGACCATATGGCAAAGCAAACAGTATTTCTTTGGCTCAGCCCTAATTTAGGTATGTGGAGGAGAATGATTCAAGTATCAGGAAACTGTTTATGTTTCTTATTCACTTTGTCCTGGAGCTCCTTACTGACTTGCTACATACTGTCCATGTGTTTAGGTGCCCACGTCAAAGTGGGCTTTTCTTGTCTCCTTTTTTGTGCAGTAGTCCTTTGCTGCTTTCTATGTCTTCTTATGCTGCAGTAATTTGATTTGC
>NC_043705.1:94460219-94503034 GCF_006229205.1 Suricata suricatta | reverse complement strand
AGAGACAGAGACAGAAAGAGAGAAAGGTGATTTATTTCTTCTACTGAAAATGCAGTAGGTACCCTGTTGCTTCCTCTGCCTCTGTTGAGGTATTGTATGGTCAGTTGGAATTGACATTCAGGTCAGTATCATTCTTTGAAACTTACAATGCTTTGCAGATATCATTTGTTCCTTATATGTTACTTAAGATATTTACAACGGTACTTGGCATGCTTCCAGGAAAGTTTTGGCCTTTTCAGCTATCATGAAATAATAAGAAAACAAAACCATTAGTGAAATTGGTGACAAAATGCTTCAACATTTGTTGAAATAAAAAGCAGTGATATGTTTCATTAAAAATTTTATAAGAAACAAAACACTTCCAACTAGGCTTCTGATTCATTGGTTCTTCTTTTCTCCCCCTGGACTCTTTAATAAAAGGTATTAAATTTAGAGTAAATATGGATGTCCCTCAGAAACCAAAAGCCTTTAAAGAAAAACATGAAAATATATGTTAAGGGTATATATGACAGAGCAGTTTTGATTTGGAACCTTTTTTCTGTATAACCATGGCAGTTAGAAAAATCTAACTACCTATTAAGTTGATTTTGTTTCCATATTTAACCCCAATTACCCTGTGCAGGGGAATTCTTTAAAAATTTAATTCCCCCTCTTACTTTTTTTTTTCCTTTCTGCTTCTGCAAGCCTTTTTCCCCTCATGTAAATTGCAGCAGGTGCACAAAATTGAAGACATCACAATTAAATGTAATCAAATATTTTAGGCACTAAAGAACAGCTCCAGGAAAACAAGTCAAAAGAAAAAAAAAAAAGAAGAAAAAAGAAGGCTTTAAGTGAGTGGATTTTCAAACACCCAAGGCACCATAGGACCAATTAAGAGAGTCAGATACCAGGACACATACTGACATTAATTATCTTTGAGTTCAGGGAAATAAAAAATAAAAGCAACAATTATCATAAAAAATCTCCACACAGCGCTTGTAAGTTGTGCTAATCTACAACACACCTGGGTTTCAGATATTTAAAGCGAATACTCAATCAGTCGGTAACGACCTCACAGAGGGGCTCATGGGACATTTTTTCCTTCCTGTGATCTGCCAATCAGACAGAGGGGCTAAAATGATGTCCAACAGCTACGTCTGCTTTATTTCGCATCACTCACATGAGTTGCAGACAGAAGCGCTGCATAATTTATTCAATAAAGTAAGTCACAAAGCCAGTATTCTCTTTAGGGGATGTTTATTCAAATAGAAGGAAAAGTCAAGAATAGATATGCAAGGTAAAATTTTGTATCGTTAGAGTCTCAAAGTCCCAGGATGTTTCTGTAAATTTATTCTCCCTGAAGCCAGAAAGAATCTTACTAAAGAGAACAAATATTTCAGTCTGGGACTATGGGCTTTCATTTTTTAAAATGCACAGGAGGGGGCAGAGAAAGAAAGTTAAGTGCTATAAGCAAAGAGAAATAGAAAAAACAACTTGTTATTAGAATTAACCTAAATTTGATTGATAATTTGAAACAAAATCATAAAATTATAACAAAAAGAGGATTTTTAAGTGGTAAAAGTTTGCTATGTTTCTATAAACAGGGTAAATTAAAATGAATATTAATTATTAGAAAGAACTATATAAATGTTTTTAGATTGGATGCTCTCAATATGGTCCTGGCATAAATGTGAAATTGCCAATCTATCTTTCAAATTTTAACACAATAATATATTAAAATGAGTCAGTGAACTCCTAAAGACAACAAATATGTATGTTTTTGTTTGTTTTGGTTTTTTTGTTTGGTTTTGCTTTGTTTTTTTGTCTTTTTGTTCCCTTTCATGTACCCACGGAGATTACTCTCTTCCTCAGGAAAGATAAGTTGAATTTATAATTTTTCAAACTTATACATAAATTTCAATACATATCTTAAAAATGTAACTTTCATTTATTTTTTTTCTCCTAAATCAGTTGAGGACTGTGGTAATATGTGTGTGATAATTTAAGTGTTCAAAAATATTCGATGGCATGCGTGTGATGTTTGTATGTTTATGAAATCTGAGTTAGATTTATAATGGCTTATAAAACAAAGAATACATGCACAGGCATACTTAGGATTTTGTTTATCAGGTCCACAATTTTAGTATAGCTTCTAATCTGAAATTGTAGAGAACAAAGAATGTACTTCTTTAAGTACTGCTTATTAATACACTGGTGCTGATGTGCTATGAAGATTCTTCTTATAAATTTTGTACTTTGTGGCAATACATTGATTCCCTGAATATGATATGCCTTTAGATTTAGCAGCAAATGTTTAGTGGCAAAATGTGAGTTATTTTTATTGTATCAGTGCTCATAGCTATTATAAACTATGGCATGGTCAAATGTTTGGCCACTTTTTTTTTAAGAATTTATATTATAAAAATGTAATTGAGTTCTTAAAAAGTTTTTAAGAATGTTATAAAACCTAGAAACTATACAAAATTGACATATTTTATAATACATAAATTTAAAATGTATTGATACTTAAATGCATGATAAAAAAGATTTAACAGACAAGAACATTTTTAAAAAATGTCATACTTGTTACTAAAAAGTTAATAACTTGAGTCAATAAAATTACCAACCAATTATAAAACATAATTTAACTTGCCTATAAAAGAAGATATTTAAATTAGAATAAACACAGAGTCATGCTAAAATTTGCTAATAATTAAAGAAATCCACATTAAACAACAATGGCACTTTTTTATGTTTATTTACTTTTGAAAGGCAGAGAGAGAGAGGGAGAGAGAACAATGGCACTTTTAAATTATTACATGTATTAAAATTAGATTATCTGATATTGTATAATCAAAATAAAAAGTAAACATGTAAATATAAGTTATTGTAGTTTTTCAGTTACAATATTTTCTATTAGTAAAATATTGGAATTAGTACATATCTTCATCTCACTTAGAGATTGAACAAATACATTATGGTGCATGTATAAAAAGATTCTTTTAACCATTAAAATTTGAATCTTAATTTTATTAACATGAAAGAAATCTGTATATGATCTATTCACAACTTGACTTTCCACAAATATTTGTACTGGAATAAATACCATAGATCACTCCAAACTAAAATTCTATGGTTGAAAATAAAATGCAATCTTTTTTTCTTCCCTCTTCCTCTCAAATATGCAGAAAAAAATAGTTTTTGTAATTGAGCAAACACTGAGATTATGAACAAGGAATTTTCACATAAAAATCCAGAACTATTAAGGCGCCTGGTTGGCTCTGTCGGTTAAGCGTCCGGCTTCGGCTCAGGTCATGATCTCGTGGTTGGTGGGTTCGAGCCCCAAATCAAGCTCTGTGCTAACAGCTAGCTCAGAGCCTGGAGCCTGTCTTCAGAATCTGTGTCTCCCTCTCACTCTGACCCTCCCCTGCTCATGTTGTTTATCTCTCAAAAATAAATAAAACATTTAAAAAATTTTTAAAAATCCAGAATCATAACTCCTGGGAAATTTGAAGATTTGGTTCTATTGGCCCCACATTTCAGGTGGTGAATCTAAGTTGGGCCTGTGGAACAAATGGGTCTAGGCAGGTGCGCTCTCCTTAGCCAATGTCTCTACCACTCCCTGTTGCTTTGCCTGACACTGATTAAAGGAGTAATTGCTTTTTAATTGCATTGGGACTCTTCTTTTCCCTTTGGTAGGAAAATATTTCTTGCACTATTTGGCCGTATTCATTTGCATGTTTTTCAAGTGTTTGTTTATATCCCAGATCTGCTCTCATCAGCCTGCTTCAATTTCAAGAACCAAGGGAAAAAAGGATACATACATTAAACGTCACTTTGCCCTGACAGGTTATAAGCAAATGTCCAAATTTTCTGACTAGTCATATTGTTTAACCTTCACCTCTAATGCATTCCTCTGTAAACTCATACTTAGTCCTGGAACTTCTTGACATGGCATTGCCATTTTAGATTTGTGATTTTTTCCCCCTGTGATTATGTATTTTCCTTATTAGTGGGTATAACAGCTTTCATTGCTGTAAGGCTAGGATGTTTTGAATGCTTGCTTTTTATGCCCTGTGATTGGTACCATTTTTGTTCTTCAGTCTAAGAAATTTATCTGAATGGTGATTTTATTAATATGGTTTTTCTCCTTATGAAGGATACGTAGAGACCTGTTTATAATTGAACAAAGCTCAAAAACAAAATGAAAAATAATACAATAAGCTTTAAAAATATAATTCAATATTTTAAATAAAATAGATTAAATAAAATGCTGCAGCACTTTTCTTAATAAATGTAAGAAGAATATTGGGACATCTCACATAATTAAAGTTATATGTGCCTATTAAAACTCCTCATCTAATTGAGGCTTAAAACCATGCAGCAATTGTAAAGTTTAAGCCCAGAAAACTTTTTTGTTTGTTTGTTTGTCTGACAATTAACCATGCATTTTATTTTAAACAAAAGAACCATTAAATGCATTTTTATGACTTTGTATTTTGCTTTTTTGTTTTAATTTTACTCTCCAGTGGGCCACATCCTACAATCAGTGCTAGGAGGGGAAGAGAAATGAGGATTAAAAAGAAAGGATTAGAGGGAGGTGTATGGAGCTAGAGAGGATGAGTGATGTTTTGCCCTTGAATATTTTATTTTCTTAATTGAAAAAAAATGCTTAGGACCTAGGGACACCAGCCAATTAAAAAAAAAAAAAGTATGTGCAAAGCAGATCAATGAACCTGCTTATTTATACCTAAAACTATTTACCCTGTTATTTGGAGAAATAACCAAAAGAGGGTATACAAAAACATTGATTTCTTTCTTCATCTTTCATTAATCTCTACAAATCTCAGTATGGAGGAAAACATGTAAGGCGCCATGCTCAGTGAGATCTTATTAGAAATTAGGAGGAAAAAATGGAGGGCTTGGTTTTTCAAGTAGGAAAGGATGAACTAAAATGATATATATCTACCCTGATTTATTTCTTCTCTTTCCCTTTTCTCTCTAAACTCTGTATTCACTTAAAGATAATGTACTTTTCTGTCCTCACAAAATCAAAGCCGATTATCCCAGTTGACAGAGATTTTCCCAAAAGATTTGTTATGACAATCTGGTGTCAGACTCATAATTGCAACATTTAGTCTAAACAAAGAAAAACTCATGAATTTATATCTTATATTTTCCTATTCTTGTTTTTTAATATATTTTGCATATAAATTCTTATATCTGAAATTTCTAGTGATCATATCTTTAACTTCAAGATTTTATATTTAGATATCTTGAAAAAATACTTGAAATGCCTACCTTGATGGATACATGTATATACATATCTTGACTTTTTATGAAGAGCTCTTTACCTCCTTAACTTTTAAATCCATTTTTTTTACTACCTAGTTGAACAAATTTAATAATGTACTTAAGCTTACTCAAATTCATGTCACTGCTAACAGTTAAAAAAAAGAAAGAAAAAAAGATGATCCCTAAGTTATTAGCTTCACTTCTTAGCTAAAAATAAATTATCCTCTCCATACAATGTGAATTTCAAAGGGCATGATTGGATCCATGCCTTTAATTACTTGTAAAAAAATTGTGTTTTTCTTTTTTTAAACAGCTTTTCCCAAAAAGCATGTCATAAGATAACTTGTATTAGAATTTCTCTTAATATTTTGATTGAAACCTACATGTTGCATTTGCACATAAGTTAAATGTTTAAAAAATAGATTAAATTTGTAAAGAAAACAACTGCTGAAATGTAGAGTTTAGAGATTACTTACTCATTCTATCTTTATATTACTTGAATTTTTTAAGAAAGTCCATTCTGACATGTCACTCTTTCTACTTATAGTTCGGGGAAAAAACAAAAAAACAAAACATGTGATTTAATTGAACTTAAAACTAGAAAAACAATTGAGGACATAACCTGTGTAGTCTACATGATTGCATCAATCCAGAGGACCTTAGTTACAACTAGATCATTTGTACAAGTGTCTTTATTCATTCAAAAAATATTTGCCATTCTACTTCTGATACAAAATAACCAGGAAAAGCCCCTGCCCCCTGTAGCTTATGTTTCAGTTGGTGGAGTTGGGAGGGTGGATCACAAAGTAGAAACACAACAATTATCATTTCAGATTGTGAAAACCATCAGGAAGAAAATAAATGTGGTGTGATCAAAATTGGGAGTGGATGATTTATTTATATGGTGGAGACCTCTCAGAAAAAACTTCAAGCTGAACTGAGACATGAATGGTAAAGAAGACCCAGATGTAGGGGCTCCTGGGTAACTCAGTCAATTAAGGGTCTGACTCTTGATTTAGGATCAGGTCATTATCTTAGGGCTTGTTTGTGCTAGCCCTGTGTAAGGCTCTGTGCTGACAGCAAGGAGCCTTTTTGGGATTCTCCCTCTCTCTCTCTCTCTCTGTCTCTCTCTCTGTTTCTCTCTCACCTTCTCTCTCTCCCTACTCCTCCCCAACTTGTGCTCTTTCTCTGTCTCTCTCAAAAAAAGTAAATAAACTTCAAAAATAAAAATAAAGACGACCCAGATGTAGAGTCTTTTTTATGCCTAATTTGGAAAAAAAATTAAGATATTTTAAAAATTGATAGCCGGTGTAGCTAAAACCAAATGGCAGAGATTATGCAAAACCTTAGGTCAGTTTGGAGACATATGGTGCCAGATTTTTAATTTTTAAAGAAATTTTAATTCTGATGATATTTGCATGTGATGCAGAAGGGGGGAATAAATTAAATATGGCAAGAGTAGAGGGATGTTTAAAATAAACTAGTTGATTTAGTTTATATAGTAGACAATAAATTACTAAAATTCCACTGTCTATCCAGTTATTTCCAGAGATTTTTAGGTTTAGAAAACTGTAAAGTTGCAAACAAATTAGATTTCATTTAAAGTTTGAAGGTTAGCCACACAAGGTCATAGGACATCCATAGAGCATAGGAAACATGCCAATCAAGTAAGTCCCTTAAATGAATAGAAATACATTTGTTTCTCCACTGTACTTCAATGTAAATTAAGCTTATTGTAAATGGTGAAAGGAGAAATGTTTAGATAACATGTAAACAACTGAAGCATAATATAACAATGAAATTCTAGTATCTCCATAAAAGAAAAAAGCATAAAGATGTTCCCATAATTCATTTTAGAGTGATTCATTTTACACAAATCATGTAAACACTCACAATAATATATTTCATATAGCCACAAAGAATTTCTTTCAATTTTGAATTCATATACTTACATTAAAGAACCTTGGTTATATTGCTTACATTTGTTCTTTCACTAAATAATTGGAATAATTTTTGTCACACATGGTTACAATGTAACTTTTATATCTTCCGATGAAGCTGCTCTTGATATTCTTATACTTCTTAGAGGGTCTCTCTATATAATTATCATTCCAGAAGTTTAATTCTTTTTGTTCATCCAGATGCTATGGGGGGAATAAAATCCATAAAGTATACTTTTAGAAACATTTATTTAAAATAAACACAATTATTGCTGCCATTTTCTCCAGATATGCCATGGTAATTTTAAATTGAAAGCATGTGGGCTTATATATGCCGAGTTAAATTCTTTGTTTATAACAAGCATTTGGGAATTAAAGAATGCTTTTGTACAAGTACTGGATAGCAATGAGAACATTCGTGTAAATTGACTGAATTTTCTTTATCATAGTCTAGAAAAGTAGAAGTAAACTACATTAAAAATAGCATTGTTGAGAGGTAATATAGTTGGAGGATTTTTAAATCTCTTTAACTCGATGGGATTTTAAGGATCTTTCTTATCAGTGGAGGAAAGAAGTGAAATATTTCTCTAACGTACATAAAAAGTGGCTGATGTTGTTTCAAAGCACATATTCTAAGCACAAGACTGAAGCTTCTTGTGGGCTTGTGGACTTGACTTCTGCATCTCTCAGTTTATGCATGAGATGAACTGTTTACTTCACGTTGGGAAGGATATACAATGGTGTCTGTTCCTGTGTTGTCCACTAATATGGAAGTGCCTTCTGCAGATATCCTAGCAGATGGCCTTCAGCTTCTGTTTCAGTAAGTTCATTGAAGAAGGAGAAGCAAGGCATCTTATTAAATAGCTCATGATATAGCTGTTGTATTTTATAACTTTTAAGTTGATGTTGAATTGAGAAGGTTTCTCTTTGATTTGAATTTATTCATATTATTTCTATTGTTGATAGTAATAACATACATCTTTAAGGTTCCTGAGTAGTTTCATTTCTAATATTTGAGCGGCTCTATTATGACCCCAAATTATAGTATTCAGACCTCACCATTCACAGATTTCCCCCAGTTTCTTCTTAGGAAATCGTTTTCATATTTTTATGTGTTACTTTTTTTTCCTCTAGAATATCTTCAGTTCACCTATAAAGTGGTACCGTGAGCTGAAAACAAGATCATTCAGATACAGAGTTATAAAAGGCTAACTATATCTCATAAACATCTATTGAGGTAAGTCTTTGAATGTACTGTAAAATCTACCTATCACAGTTGTAATTGCGTGGTGAACTAATCCCCACCTGAGATTTTTTTCAAATGAAATATTAGCAAGTGACATATTTTAAATAATTTCATGCCCTCCTTTCCACTTAATCCCTTTTCAAAATAGGCTTAGTCCTACTTGATGGTAGCAGGGGCAGGCAAAGCATCCCTCATAATAGGGCACACATATTGGGAAGCAAATTATCAAAAGCCACCACATCATAAAAATGGGTTCCACCTAATCTCATTCCAGGATTTAATTCTATGCAGCAAGAGTGTTAAAAAGTTATTACCAACTAAAGAAGGTATCCATGAACAGTTTAGTTTCACTGAACCACATTTTCAGATGAGGCAAGAATTCTTCAAGACCTAATAAATTTTTGAACAAACTCATTAAAATCCCTATTATAGTTGACCCTTGAACAACCTGGGAGTTAGTAGTACTGAACCTTTGCAAGTCACAAATCTCTGTGTAACTTTTGACTCTCCAAAAACTTCTGGCCTATTGTTGACCAGAAGCCTTACTGATAAGATACATAGTTGATTAACACGTTTTGGATGTTGTATGTATTATATACTGTATTCTTACAATAAAGTAAGCTAAAGAAAAAATGAAATCAACAAAGTAATAAGAGACAGAAAACACATTTACCATAATAGATTTATTTTAAAAATCCATAAGACTCACACAGTCCAAACCCATGTTGTTCACAGGTCAGCTATATTTAAAAGCCATGTTCATTCTACTGCAACCAATCCTTTGACCCTTGTGCAAGCCCTTCTCAAACCACCCCCCTGATCTTTTCCTAAGATGAAATAAGCTGAGCTCATTTTGTTCAGTGTTTCCTTACTATCTAATTCACTTGCACATAGCTTACCAATTTGTAATACTGCTAACATACCAAAGGAACAACCATAACTGAAATGTAAGTAGTGACCATCTATGCAATCCAGCATCATAAAGACCCTCTTCTTTATTTATAAAACCCCAAATGTGTTCAAAGTTTAACTTATCCCTGTGGTTACAGGAATACAGATATTTTGTATTTTTTTCCTCCTAATATCTCCTTTGAACTCATTAACAATATACTTTACTGCTACCATCTAAACCTAAAAATTTTCCCTTCTTCAGCATGTTAGATTGCTCACATGACAAATACTGAGGTGATCATAAATAATATAGAAAAATAAATTATATTTCATTGGCCTAATAGTAGTAATACTTAACATTTATTAGTGTTTAATATTAGCCAAGTACTTTGCTCCAAGTGCCATATGTTTTGAACTATAGTTGATACATAACGTTACATTAATTCCAAGTATACAGCATAATGATTTGACAAGTCTATACATTACACTATGTTCATCACAGATGTATCTACAATCTGTCATTTTACAACTTCATAATACCATTGACTGTATGTCCTGTACTATAACTCTTATCCTCAAGTCTTATCATTTCATAAGTGGAAGCCCAAACCTCCCATTTCTATTCACTCATTTTGCTCATCCCCTACCTTTGTCCCTTTTGGCAACTATCCATTTTCACTCTAAATTTATGGATCTGTTTCTGCCTTGTCTTTGTTTCTTCATTTGCTTTTTTAAAATTTTATTTTATTTTATATTTTTAAATCCTACATGTAAGTGAAATCACATGGTATTTTTATTCCTCTGTTTGACTTATTTTACTTAACATGTTACCCTTTGGGTCTATCCATGTTGTTGCAAAGGGCAAGATTTCCTTGTTTTTTGAGGCTACGTAATATTCCAGTGTGTATACCATATCTTCTTTCATCATCTTTTGACAGACACTTGGGTTGCCTCCTTATTTTGGCTTTTGTAAATAATGCTGCAATAAAAATAGGAGTGCATATATACTTTCAAATTAGTGTTTTGTTTTCTTTTACCAGATCATATGGGAATTTCTATTTTTAACTTTTTAAGAGCCTCCATACTGTTTTCCATTGTGGATGCACCAATTTACATTCCTACCAACAATGCATGAGAGATCTTTTATTTCCACATCCTTATTAACATGTGTATTTTTGTCTTTTAATATTCTACCCATTCTGACAAGTTTAAGGTAGTATCTCATTGTGGTTTTTATTTGCACTTCCCTGATGTTTAGTGATGTGGAACATCTTTTCATGTGTCTTGGCTATCTGTAAATCTTCTTTGGGAAAATGTCTGTTCAGGTCATCTGCTCATTTTTTTAAACCAGATTGTTTCTCATTTTGGTGTTGAGTTGTATAAGTTCCTTATATGTTTTGGATATTAACTCCTTATCAGATATTTCATTTGCAAATATTTTCTCCCAATAAATAGGCTGTCTTTCTGTTTTGTTGATGGTATCCTTTTCTGTATAAAAGCGTTTATTTCGATGTAACCCCAATAGTTTATGCTTACTTTTGTTTCCCCTGCCTAAGGAGACATCTCGAAAAAGATGTCAGAGAGGTTTCTGTCTGTGTTCTCTCAGGACTGTTATGGTTTCAGGTCTCACATTTAGGTCTTTAATCCATTTGGATTTTATTTTTGTGTATGCTGTTAGAAAGTGATGTAGTTTTATTCTTTTGCATGCAGCAGCCTTATTTTCCCAGCACCATTTATCGAAGAGACTCTTTTCCCCATTGTATTTTCTTATCTCCTTTATCATAGGTTAATTGAGCATAGAAATGTAAGTTTATTTCTGGACTCTTTGTTCTGTAACATTAATTGCTGTGTCTATCTTTGTGCTTGTTCCATATGCATTTTTGTAGTACATCTTGGAATCCAAGTGTCACAAGTCTTAACTCACTATATTCTCATAAGAATCATCATGAGAAGGATCAGTGTTATCCTAAATACAGATGAAAAAACTGGGGCTGGCAGAGTTGAAGGCAGGTTACAAACCCAAGCAGTCCAACTTAGAGTTTATGTGACAAAATATCAGAATCATTTTAAACTTTGGTCCTGTCATCTAAATGAGAAAACTTCTCATTTTGTTTATAGTGCAAATATCATGAGCATAAAAATATGAATTCTGTATACTTTTTTCAACTTATTGATAAAAGAGTTCAAAAAGCAGCTTCACATGTAACTTTATTAATACCTAGCTAATTTTCAGAAGTATAACAGTGAACCCTTTTCTCAATACACAACATTGATTATTCATGGTCTGTGTTTTGTTAGTAAGAAGAAAATGTATTGCCATATATAAAAAGAAGAACAGTGCTCTGTATATGGTGAATCATGGCCCCTTTGCTTCTAGTAGTTTGTGGTGCTATTCTTCTTTGCTAATAGTTTCAGTTTCAAGCTGGAAAAGAGATAGCTGTAGCTATTCTAAAAGCCACATGGCAATGTTCAGAAAGATGTCTCTGTGTATCTTTCCTAGTAGGATAGAAAGCTTTTCCTGAAGTTTCTAAGTTACATCTTTGTCAAGGGAATGGATGTACAAACAATGGCGTAAATTAAATCATCTGAGAATTAGATGTTGAGGCATCAAGCAAAGTGCATATAATAATCATTAAGAAACACATTATATTTTGTCAAATCTAAATCACTGTCAATTCTAAGACACATTATTTTTGGTACCATTGGGAAAGTAAATATATTGTGAATTAAACTATGTCACATCGTTGATCATAAGATGTGTTCTTATTCATAGATAATAAAATGTGGGGGCAAAAAGTGCAATTCAGAATCAATGAGATACAGCATTACTTTAACTTCTTTCTATTTTTATTTTTTGCAAATAAGAAAACTAAAGTGCAGAAATACTAGCTTGGACAATGCCATTTTTGAACCCAGGTGTGTAAGTTTAATTTTTTTTTGTTTTACTTAAAAGAGACACAGAGACAGCACAAATAGGGAAGGGGGAGAGAGAGAATTTCAAGCAGGCTTTGCACTGCTCTCAAAACTGCAAGATCATGACCTGAGCTGAAAGCATGAGTCAGACACCACCTAATGAACTGAGCCACCTAGGCATCTCCAGATGTGTAACTTTATATTCAGATTTCTTGCTCAGCGTGCTTCCCTGTCCTTGGTCTTTTTTTTTTTTTTTTTTTTTTTTACTTTTTTATTCACTCCTGAGCCAGAATATGACTGTGGTCTTGATAAGATGGCCGTATCAGCCATCTTACTTGAAAGCAGCCAGAAGGAGCTTCCCATAAAGAAATATGTAGTTTATGAAGCTATCATGAAAGTCTAGGTGGGAATATCATCCAACCTGCCCCCTAGAAAGAAAGTCCCAAGTGTTAGGTATTACCACAGTGGGGAGTAAATCCAAGTGCCTTAACAAAATTGAAAACTTCTGCTAATAGTTCCGGTGTGGAGGTATTTAAATACTGTGAAGGATACAAGAAATGAACTTAAAACAAATATATGATACCTCCTATGGATGTTCAGCCTGTCTGAGCAAGGAGATAATAGTTACTGAACTGTTAAAGGTCTTAGTAAAATAAGGATAATAGTTGAATCTACTTTATAGAATTTTTTTATAAGATCAAATAAGACAATATGTGAAAAGAGCATTGTACAGCATCTCACATATAGTAAGTCCTTGGTACTTAAAGATGATGATGAAGATGATCATGATAAACATGATTCTGGCAGATCTTCTTTTGATAGTTTAGGGAGCGGTGTTCCTTCTTTGTTGTCCTCTGATAGGGTTTCTCATCCACTGTGCTGAAAGAGGAAAGTTAGGTTTTGAAATGAAATTAGTTATATAAATATCCAGAACCCTAAGACGCAGAGTCTGAAATATCTCAAAATTGAGAAAATAAACAATGGGTAAACCTGATTTAAAATTCTATATGTACCTTTTATGATCTATGGGGCTTAAGGCAATTACTTAAATATTTTCTCATTTTCATAGCAAGTTAAAATGTGTAGTTTTCGGGTTAATCTGAAGTCTAGTTTAGTTAATATATATAAATCATCTAGCACAATATTTCAACACATAGTAGGCATTTAGAAAAGGTCACTCATTTTTCTTTAGGATAGCCACAGGAACCCTCAGACACTTCTTACTTACATAATTGAAACTTAAGCATTCAAGATCAAAAGGATTAGAAAGATAATTTCTATTTAAAAATGTCTGTGTGTAGAGTAACAACAATATTATGT
Organism: Suricata suricatta; assembly: GCF_006229205.1. Taxonomy (NCBI): domain Eukaryota; kingdom Metazoa; phylum Chordata; class Mammalia; order Carnivora; family Herpestidae; genus Suricata; species Suricata suricatta. The sequence goes on along the minus strand of NC_043705.1, from coordinate 94,489,450 downwards.
TGTACTTCCTTCACAAACTCATATATCAATAATATTGTAGATTAGATTTAATTTGCGGGATGTGCCTGGCAATCTAGACACTGTTTATTATACTTTAGTAGATACAATGTTACCTAATCCCTAATAATCTATTTTCAGGTAAAATTTTGGAAACCTAACTATTTCCAACTTGGAATATATACTCCAATGAAGTATGTAATTTCAAATAAAATACAGGTTATTTTACTTTAATCATGTTAATACAATTTTTGATTGCATATTCTGAGAACTTATCACCAGTATCACAATTCTCTGTAGAATTAAATGACCCCTTTAAGAATCTCCTTTGATCCCAACAAAAGCACATTATAATAAAAATGTTTCCACTAAAGGAAATGAATCAGCTGAGGTAAAATGAATTTCCCATTTTGTGGATTTAAGCGAGTTAAAATTTATCTTTTATCACAGAGTGAGAAGTAAAATAGATTCATGTAGAAGTGTCAGGTAGTGGTTCCAAGTGTAGTTGGAACCACTCAATAATTGGGTATTTCTAACCTCAGACATTTTCACTTTACCTCTCATAAGTTTTTTACTTACATTTTCATATAATAGGATTTCTTTTCCATTTTTAAGTGGTGAACAAAACACAGAAATTTAGGATGGGAACCTCTTAATTCCTATCCTAGTTCCTGGAAAACACACACACACACACACACACACACACACACACACACACACTCTTCATATAAAAGAGTCATGGACCACCTGTGTAACTCATTACCAAATAAAAGCTTATAAGCTCTTTATAAGCAGTTGTGCAATTGTGATCACTGTTTTATTGTTGATAGTATTAATGCTGGAAGACTGGTATTGATAGATATGCCACTGCAATGAGTGTACCAGCAAGAAGACTTTATTAATAGTATATTCGTGGTGAACATTTGTAAACTAGGCTTCTCTGTTTGTTTCCTCTGGACTACTATAAACCTAAGTCAAATGTTACACCTAAATAAGAAAAGTTTTTTCTATCATTTTTTCCCCTTTCTTTGAAGAGCCATTCAGGTAAATCATAACCATTACATTTGAAGCTCTTTTATATGTACTTTTAATAAAATGCTAGTGTATAATTATTTGACATAATCAAGGAAGCTCTTGACATAATCAAGGAAACCTACCACCTGGATATGGAATAAAAGTTATTGTTTCTAAATGTTTGTGTGAATGTTTTTGTGCACTCATTTCTCCTTATTTAGAGTGTCTTTCTTCTACTCCTTTGGATCATTTTGAATCTTTTCTGTTTCAGTATTCTTTCCAGGATGCTTTTTTGTTTTAAACTTCCTTCTCCCTTCATTATTTATTTTCATTCACCCGTTGTTTATTGCTCACCTATCATGTGATTTGCCCAGGTTTCTCAGTTTTACAGATAATGTACCTAAGGACTAAAATTCAAATCATGGACATCTTTATCCAAGGACTTCCTGTGGCAGTTTCTACAGACATACTGAAAATCTCTAGATGGTGTAATACCAATCTTATTTTCATCTTTTGTGTTCTCTGTTCAAATACCCATTCCCCTCTAAATATGCAGATGGTTACAACTTCGTTAAACCTACGTTTCTACTTCCCACTCTCCTCTCTAGTTTTTCACACTTGCAGTTAGTACCATGGCACATATTTCAAAGAAGTCTAGCATCTGTTCATCTTCCAGTTCTTAGTCTTCTCGTCGACAGCAATGGGCTCTCTCTGCCCATTGCATCAGCGGTGTCAGGATCCCCCAGTGTCTCAGGATTCCCTGGTGAGGCATAACCACAGCTCAACATTCAAACGCAGACACTGTGGACATCAGGAATGGTCCATTCATCTCCTCAAACTGTTCGTAATGAACTTTTTGGTAGGGCTTGAGGGTCTTCTTGATTATGAATGAGATTGGAAAAGACTTCCCCCCTCCTTTGGCTTTAATTTTTGAACCTTCAAAAAGTAAAAATTGACCCAAGAAATCATTTATTAGATTTAATAATAAATGCTCCTTCTAAGACACTTTGAACTGTCCTCTACTAGATCAAGTATTTTAATAGGAACTACAAAAAATATTCTGTATCAAAACTTTATAAACTTCAGCTAGTGTGACACCTAAGTGTTCCTTACTAGTATTTTTTCACTGAATTGCTCTTAATTGCTAAAGAACAACATCTAAAAGCTAAAACTCACATTTCTAACTTGATTTTGTTGAACAGTCTGACTACCACCCACATTTGCCAACATTGCCAATGTTGATCCTGCAAGTTTAGTATAGTAGGTTGTGAACATTCCCAGTGTTCCCATTTTCATGAAGGACATTTTGTCATTCATGCATCTTCAACACTGTTTTAGGTTGAGAATGATTTTCTACCACTATAGCTTTTTAAAGTATGATTCTGTTAGTAAAGCTTTACCCCTCTGTTTATTTTGTTACTTGATGGTCTCTTACCCTAGGATGCAAAGTGAGGCATATTTAAATTACTTGTAACAAATAACAATATAACAGCAACAAAAGATTATAAACTAGTATTTAATAAATTCCAGTGAAACACACAGCCAGCCCCAGAGTTTCTCAGTCCTGACTGCATATCAGAGTCATCTATCTGGGGAAGCACTGACTAACACACACCAATACCTCCTCCCATTTGTGGGACAATTAAAGCAGATTACCTGGGGCTCAAACTCCAGCAGCGGGAAGGTTTACAAGTGCAGCATGGCTTGAGAAACTGTGCTAACTGTATATGTGTGAACAGATAGCTTGAGCCATACAGGGAATGGGTTTTTGTTTGATAATTGTGTAGACTTGAAAGTAGCAACTTCCCCTCCCCCCTTTTCTTTTAACTAGAGCTATTGATATTCTTAACATCATGGGTATGAAAGAATGGTAACAGATATTTTTAACATTATTCTCAAGACTACTATGCTTCATTTAACATTTTGTTCTTTACTTATATGACCTCTGTCCACAGAAGCTAAATTAGAAAACAGTCTATGATAGAGGTTTAAAAAACTGTTTGGAAAACTGGAAAGCGTTTTCCAAAGCCTGCAGAACCCTTCAGTACCACCTTACCCAGAGCCCTAGGTTTGGTGATGGGACAGAGAGTAGGTTAATCAGTCTATAGGATCATTTATTTTTTATCCTTTCTCTGGAGGCTATCAGCAAGGGCACCTACGTAGGAGACTTATTTTTGTAATGTGAACAACTGTTCTTTAGGGATGAAATTCTGTTCTGCTGACAAAAGATGTGAGAAAGCTCAGGATGCCCCCTTGAACTATCTGACACATTGCACAAAAGGTAAATCTGCTAAAAATATTTTTTTAAATACTTGAAATTCTCTCCCAACATTTTCTGAAGTGCCAAAGAATGAGAAATCAGCTTCTAGAAAAAGGCAGAAAGAACAGAAAGGCTAACAAGGCTCACAAGAAAGCAATTTTCTGAAAAAAAAAATGTTTTCTAAAATTGAAGAACATTATTCCTTCAAAGAAAATGTCTCAAAGTGTCCTTTAAAAATATCAGTCCCTGGTAAAATCAGATTGTGCCATTTTTATTGAAGTAACCATAGATCTGTCAATTTTGTAATTGGCTTGGTTGGGTCATCCAGTTTGACATCTGTGGGGATTTCACCACCAGACATTCTTATCAATTTTTTAATAAATTCCACAGATTGAGAATGGTAAATAATAAATGATATAGAGCTCACAAAGTCAATATTTAATTTAACATAGACTCAGGGAAGCTAACCCCATACATACACATAATTCTATGGTTTGAGTTTAAAGAAATCAGGATTTTTATCAGAAAAACTGAAAAGAATAAAAATGAGATCCAGGTATTAATAGTCATGAGGCTATAACAAATCATGGACTTCATAAGACTAAAACATGCATATGGTTAATCAGCTTATTCATCTAAATAGGGAGACACCTGGATGCCAGAAATAAGTCCCCTAATTTCTTGTTATAATTGAAACCAAGCAAAGAATAATATTAATGTCTAGCCAACATAGCTTTTCCAAAATGAATATTCAGTCCACAAAGGATTTTAATTAATTAAGGAAAAACTCATTCACAAAGAGAAAATAATAGTAATTATTGAATTTGGGTACATGGAGTTTGGAGGAAAACATTCTGATAAGATCATAGTTACTGCCTTTAAAAATGCTAAATAAATTCCATGCTAAACGCTAAAATTTGGTTTTACTTATGTTTAAAAATTTAACATATTCAGTTTTCTGCCCTATTGAATCTATAACATAGGGCTTTTCATGCAAAAATGTGTTTTTTACTACCTGATTCTATTGGAGAAACAGAATTGGCATAAATTGAAATTACATATTTGAATACTATGATTAATAACCTCAACCAACCATCAAGCAATGCCCCAAATTTTAAAGACATCTGAGCAAGCAAACACCAAATGTTTGCAGAACCACAGAGAAATTTTAAGTGCCACAGTAGTCTAACCACAGTAGTCTAGTAATACGGAAGGCAGGCCTTTATGCTATAAAAGGTGCTTAGTGCATCATATAAATATAGTTAGCTACCTATAGCTTATACATATAGCTGATCCTGTCCAGGATTTATGCCAAGAAATGAAAGAGGAATTAGGGGTGAGTGAAATAGAGTGAGAGAAAAAGTATAATTGGGTTTATATATACCTAGATGAATGTAGTTACCAAGCAATTAAGAAATAAAACCTGTTAGTGACAGATATACATATACCATCCAACAAGTATCTTTGATTGAGTCATTTATTGAGTCATTTATTGATGCAATAGCAAGCTATGCTTCAGGATCAAAAGCACCATGCTAATGGAAAAAGTAAGTCAGACCAATGAAACACTATGTTTCAGTCATCATGCAGAAAGAAAGGAGTTTGTTACCACTTAAACTAGATAGATCAACTTGATCCTCACCTTTAAATCCTGCAGAGTTTTTCCATTGCACTTAAGATCCAAAGGCCAAGTCCTAGCTACAGGTAAGTGCTGCCTGCTTCTCTGGCATTATATATTCCTTTTTGCTTTTCTTCTCTGAGCTCCTTGCCCCTTGTCTCAGGAACAGACTGTAATTCTCATTGCTAAGTTCTTAGAGGCCCTGTTTCTTATTCCCACACTACCTTCTCATCTCAAACACCAGGTCCCAGAAGAGCCTTCCCAATCAGAGCTTCACCTCCCTATCACTTAACATTCATTTCTTCATAGCACATACCTCCGTCCAGATAAATCTTTTTATTTGTTGACACACCTATTTCTATTATTTTTCTCTAGAAGATAAGCTGAATAATCCAAAGATTTGACCTATTCTACCTTGTGCACCATGTATAACATGACTTGGACTAGCATAGGTACCTGATACTTACTAACTTAACATATTTTTTAACTTCATATATTATTATGCACTTATATAGCATTATTATGCTTCAGTCTTTTTTCTAAGCCCTTTACAAATACTAACCAACATAACAACTTATGAGGTAGGTATTGATATTATTTTCACTTACCAGATGAAAAAAAAAATGAGGCATAGGGAGATTAAATTACTTTCTAAAGGTCAAAAAGCTTGTGCGAGGCAGAAAGGGTTTAGACCCTACAGTCATGTTCCAGGGTGTGTGCTATTAACACAACTATTTGCTGCCTTTATTATAAGCTATTAAGACAAAGTTAGGAACAGTGAGGATCTGTAATGTTTGAGATAGAACCACAGGGCAGTCCATGCATTCGAAGGGTGGCTGATTTTCAGAAAGTTCCACAATGTTGTAAGGGCTTTAATTTTGTGACTTAGAACAGTATTCCTTTGCCTTCTACTTCTAGACTAATTGCTGCATTTCTTATATGCCTTGCTTCCTTGACCAAGTTCTGAGTTACTGTTTTATTCAGCGAAGGGAAAAAATCTTGTTAGCATTTCTTAAGTTATGTTCGTTAAACACTAGTGTCCCATGATACACTGATAGGAGTTCCTTTTAAAAACTGCTTCTCTGGTGAGAAAATGTATGAATAAAGTGAAATAAATGGTTAAAAACAAAGAGAATATTTTGTAACACGTATAAGACAAAAATGTAATATGCATAAATTGGCCCCAAATTATGAAGCTATACAATGTTTACAAAATGTCATTTTCATATATTTCTGGGTCTTTATATTTATTAAAATGCTTTAGGCTAAATTGACTTTGAGTACTAAATGAGGCAACAAGTAACTAATTCTCCAAGTTCTTGAAGATGTGAGGATTTTAAGAGCAGTTTCATTCACGTTACTGTAGCACTTTTTCTTACTTTACCTAAACAGCTAGTGATAATTTGCAGAGTTTTCCTAAACCAAGTTTCTGCCTCTCCATTAAGAAAATATGAATGCCTCTGCTGGCATTTTCTTTGTGGTCCTATTTTGCCAGAACTCTGAAAGAAATTCAGTTAAACCCAAGATCTAAACTCATCAAACCTACAGGCTGCCGACCCGACATGTCATATAAGAAAGACTTATGTGGTCTATCACCAAAATTTAGCTTTTCAACACAGTTATTAATCAGCCTGTTGTGATACTAATATTTCTGAATGACACAAGTTTCTGTAAGCCAAGAAACTTTCACAAAATTAGGAGTGGGGGATGGCGGCAAAGAGAGTGGAAAAGATATTAAACATGGCCAGAAAATGAATTATTCCTGGAAGAACTGAGAAAATTTAAACATTTGACGTTTTAAACATAACCAGGGTCTAAGGGTGTGTGTGTGTGTGTGTGTGTGTGTGTGTGTGTGTGTGTGTGTCTGTGTGTGCGCACGCCCGTGCTCGCATGTGTTAGTGTGATAATAGTGTTCTTCTCTGCCTCCTCATTTTCCACCTCCTCTCCCCATATCTCCTTCTTCATCTTCACTATTCCTCTTGCCAAACATCTTATCTCCTCTGTCTGATTTTCTGTTACAGATTGGTGTGTTGATATTTGTTTTAATAGTATCTTCTACTTATTATTTAAATGCTCTCTTCTCGAGGGGGCGTGAGACCTAATTATTTGCATTCAGAATGTGAACCGAAATAGAAACTGGAATTGCCTGTTTACAAACTCTAAACTTTGTGTGAGGAAAATGGATTGTGAGCAAATGTCAAGTATGTCATCACTGTAGTTGTGTTTCAAGGAGAGAAATAGTTTTAAGCAAATATTTAGAACACTTTTGTCCAATTAAAATTCCTCCATTGTTTTTATAGTTGTACGCCTCAGGGTAGAATCTAAATTTTATTTTTGTTTCCTTTTCATGTCCTCCTGTAGTGAGCCCAATGGTAATTTTCCTTGACAGTCTTTATGTTTTCTTCTTATTCCCATTAGTGTTGTGTTTGTTATTTTTTCCCGGTCATATCACTGTCTCCTTTCTCGTTTAACTTTATGACATCTGTATCTGTTAAGATAATTGGGACCCAATCATGATCTGTGTCACAATCATTATTTGGTGGATATTTCTGCATATATATTTAGATGTTAGAAATGCTTAGGATCTAGACAAAGTGAACCACCCACATCCTAGAATCAATCTGTACTCGTCTTTTTGTTTTAGGGGTCGGAGATATATAGTTTGACTTAATTAAATGAAAAAGAAGATAAATGAGATAGTGTCATTGATCTTTACTGTATAAATGCTTCCATTTAAATGACTCATTCTTAAATATAAAGAATAATTAGCAAATGCACATGAAGAAAATATGTGGCATTCTATCTCATTGGACAGATTTGTGATTGACTTCCAAAGGACCAGGGAATGAAATATCATGAAAATGTTATTCACAAGTATTCTTTTCAAAATACTTTGGCCAATAGGCTACCTGACCAGATACTTACATTTTTTCCCATCTCTAAAACATTGTAAGCCAATTAATCAATTAGTAGTAAGTGAACAAGAGACTTCATTATGGCAAATTTATTTTTTTTCATTTATAAAATAATAACTGGACCTTCTTCATAGACTTAGAATGACTATTAAATGTATTTCTACATGTAAAGGTCTTAGCACAGTGCTTGAGGTATAGTAGGCAATAAATATATATTTATTATTATTACTAATTCATCTTTATATCAGATATAAGATAGGTAACATGAGAAATACAGCAATATATGGCATGAACACCACTCTCAAGATGTTTTCTATCTAGATGGGAAACAAAATTTAGTAAAAAATATATTGTGCTGGTCAGCATGCAATTAAATTCTAATTATATAGTAGGAAGTATAAGCACTGTAGCATGTTAGAAGTAGAAATATGTGGGTTACCTGGATGGCTCAGTGGTTAAGCATCTGATTTCAGATCAGGTCACGATCTCTCGGTTCATGAGTTCCAGCCCTGCACTGGGGTCTTTGCTGACTACTTAGAGCCGGGAGCCAGCTTTGGATTCTGTGCCCACCCTACATCACCCCCCCATCCCTCCTCGGTGTGTGCTCACTCTGTCTTTCTCTCTGTCCCTCTTCCTTTCAAAAGTAAATAAATAAATATTAAGTACTTTATTTTTAATAACATTTAAAAAAGAAGTATAGATATGTATTATGAACAATACCATATTGGATGGTGGTGGTTACTATAATAAACACTTCTTACAGTAGTTCTAAATCATCTACTAAATTTAAAAAATCCTATATCATGGTTACATTTTAATCTCCCATTATGTCTACTATGGTATGCTCTTCTTGATTTGTCACATTTCTTCATCCCATAAATCTCACTCATCATTCAAGATGAATTGCACCCTCCATAACCCTTAAGTTTATCTTTATAAAATATAAAGAGCTTACTCATAAATTTGAAATATATTCCACACTCCTCTCTAGGTCAAAAAACCTATGTGACCTGGTCCCTGACTGTTTCTCCAGGATTGTCTTTTTCTACACTTTCCTTTGTTTACCTGGCTGAAGTCCTCACCAACCAATTCTGAGAACAAGTCAGTCTTCCCTCCCTAGGCTATTTATAGGTTCTCTTCCCTTCCCTGGAATGCCCCATTCTTCTCATTTCCCCATTATGTAAATTGTATATAAAATATCACTGCCTTCCTCCAGTTCTCCCTTCATATCTCCCCTCAATTCATTCATTGCTCTCTATCTTAGCTCCTTGTGTCCTTTAAAAAATGTTTTGCATTTTTAAGTATTTTATTTGTTTGTCAGAGAAGGTTTTTCTTAGCCATTTATCTCCCTACTCTGTGAAAGTATAAGTTTTCTGAAGGTAAGGAATATGTTTGTCTTACTTACCATTACATCACAGAACCACAATAAACATTTATTTTAAAAGCGGACAAGCCATTCTTCCTAATCTTTTCTCCCATTTCTATGTTCCCCAGGATATATGTGTGAACTGGTCTTATTGCTAACCCTTGATCACATCTTGATTTTGTCCTTCCTGGATCCCTTTGCTGATATTGCTTCTCCTCCTTAGTCAAGCTCTAATCCTGTCTTTTCTGACACCCATTCTCTCACTTCATTCATGAAAACTTACTTTGATCAAATATGAGCTAGCTCTCCATCCTTTATTTCCTTCTAATGTACTGTTTGTTTCTTCCTATAATACTTAACAATTCTGAATAACAATACAGTTCTTGCAACTTTCAACTTGATTATCCCCTATCAGCTTTGCTATCAGTCTTTATGTCAAGTTTCTTTGGTTACAAGCAATAGAAAATATCAATGGCGACCTTGAGAATTTTTTTAAAAAGTGTTTTTTGTTTTATTTTGTTCATTTGTTTAATAAATGGGGCATCTCATAGAATGAATGGAAACCTAGAACCACCAAGGCTTCTAAAAATGTAGAAATAGGGTAACTCCTAGGATCTGGGGATTTAAAACAAATTAAAGAATCATCAGGTTCCCACTGTAACAGAATGCATAAACTTTTCTATTAGTTCATTGTACTCAGGATTCAAATTCCTGAGAGAGATTTTGATTGACCTAATTTGGGTCATTTCCCCCTATGTTATTCTAATATAATAATTAGCACCTCATATAAGTATCCCATCAAATGATAGCCAAATGAAGGGATCATATTCTCTAACAAGTAATTGAGGTCATCTATTTCCAGAAGAGAGAGGACAGCTCTGAGTAGGCAAACACAACACATTTTGACTATAGCAAGCTTCAGTGAGAGAAGAAAGAACCACTTTTCCTGAACAATTAAAGAACATAACAATATATGCCGTATGTATAATGGTACAAGTGTGCTTTCCTGATGACTGAAACCATAATTATTTTTTTTAATTTTTAAATAAGTTTTATTGTTTTACTACATCATTGCTTTTGGAGTTTTTAGACTGAGAGGCAGATTTATTTTTAACTTAGATCATATAGCATATTATTGTAACAATGGATAATTAATAATAGCATTTAAAATTTAGCATACTATGATCATGATTTAAAGGTTTAAAAGGATATGGCATAATTTCTACATATCATCATAACTAGGGATTTATAAGAACTGATGTGTCACTACATATTCATTAGCTTGAAACTGAACTCTCATTTAATTCACTCATATTACTGGTTCTAGACCACTAGTTTTGAAATGCGCATAACTCAGTATAATCCAAGTCGATGGCAGAGGAACTTAAATATAGTGCACACTGTTCATTTATGGGAGCAAAACCTTACCTATAGGCTCAGTAGTTCTTGCAGTGAGTAAGACACATGATCCATTTTGGTCCACCACCCGGGGCATCTCATCTCTGATCATTCTTTTTGCCTGGTGTTTAAGGTACATGATAATTAGATTGGGGCTCTGAAGCTATCCAGGAGGAAAGCAGGCCCCTGTATTGACAGCCACTATTCTCTGAGACGGCTAACATCTGGCAGTTACCACCATGCTTATGCATTTCAAATAGGGAACTCTCCTTCCTCTGTCTAGAGAAAACTAGAGGAAAACTAGTTGAAAAATCCAGTTTATTTAGTGAATTATGCAAAACTACTTTTCAAACCAATGAGTGGGTTAATATACCTGAATGACTTTGTTTTAGAACTTCAGGTCAAATAGATTTTAACATTTCATATATATGTGATATTTTTACTGTATTGCTAAATTGCCTGTCATCTATGTTCACTAGATAAAAAATAACTTATTTTGCAAAAGTATTACAAATTGCTCAACATATGCACATTTGCCAACGTAGTTACCCAAGATAGAAGAAGAAGAAAGGAAGGAAGGGAGAAAGGAAGGAAGGGAGTAAGAGAAGGGAGGGAGGGAGAAAGAGAAAAAAAGAGAGAAAAAGAGAAGGAAAGAAAAAAAGACAAGAAAAGAAACAAAGGCATACATGTGTATACATATGTGAATGCATATTTATATGGGTGCCTATATATATATTACACTGCGGACACAAGCCGGTCCATTTGCAGACAGCCATCTTATCAGCATCTCAGCCTAGCCAAATCCAAAGAAAAGCTTGTTTCTTTGTTCAGTCTTAAAAAAAAAAAAGCTGGTTTCTTAAAAAAAAAAAAATACGTATGTTACATATATTCATTTGAATTAGATCCAAAAACATATTAAATTGAGACATTTTAAGTTAACTTTAGGAAAGCTTTTATTAATGAGTTGAAAGTAAGGTTGGTAAAAATAATTTAGTAAGACTTTCTTAAGGCCTCCCATGAGGCTAACATTCCACTAGACATTCCTTTTCTTGCTCAAAATCTAATTGTGATTTATAGGTTCAGGTCCCTCCTCTTAAACAAGTTTTGAAAAGTTAAGGTGAGATTTGTCTCCTCACCTCCCTGTTTAGCTCTTGCTCCTCCCTCTTCTTGTATATAATTTCTGTGTCTGTGTCTCCAGTGTTCTAACCTGGTTAACCCCTACACTGCCTTGAGCTCTCTGGGTGGAAGTCTTTTTTTCCTGGTTCTTTCCTTGAACCTTTTTTCTCCTCCCAAATTTAGGAACTGTGTGGTCTCTACCATAATCACGCACTTCACCTACTACCATCCCATTTATCCCGTTGCATTATAATTGCATACACACACACACACACACACACACACACACACACACACACATATAATGTATGCATAATTATCTTTTACCAGGCTGCACTGGAAACTCTGGAAATACATAATCTGGATCTTGTTCATCATTATAACTGAGTGTAGTGGGAACTCCATGAATATGTATTGAATAATGACCTTGTTTGGATTTTTCTCTCTGGCTCTTCTCACCTCTGCCACTTCCTTTCTCAAACAAGTTGCAGTAGCATCCTTTGTAAAAGTAGTTCCCTAAACCAAACTGACCTTGCCTATACGTACAGTGAAAGTCTTTTCTCCTCCTGTTTTACACTACTTGGATATGCCCGAGCCTCTCCATCCTGACCATGTATTCAGCAGGTTGACTGCTATAACAAGATGGTTCTGTTTTATATTCCTGAGTGCACAACATCTGAAGTAAGTACAAGGTGACTTTGCTATAACTCAGCAGTCTTTTCAAAAATGTCCCCCCCCCCCCCCCGCTTTAGGTCCTTAGAACACTGTGATTAAGGGCTGAGAGGTGAAGATACATTAGATAAGAAAATAGCAGACAGAGACCCTGAAGCACTTTAAGAAACCTCAGTCTGCAGGAAATCCTCATCTTGGCGCCAATCATTGGAAAACCTGTTCTTTACACAGGTAGGTCTGTCAACATACATTTCTTTTAAGATTTTCTACAAATGCCCTTCATGGGAAAGACAGTTTTATTTTTCCCTTACCTCTAAAATATAAAATAAAATTAACTTTCAAAATTGGAAAGATTTTATTAAAATCCTTCTAAATTGAATGATTTTATTTGGTAGGAAATGCAATAGTTTCTATACAGCATCTTTTTGGGAAATTTTACAGATGACTTCTCATTGGTTATTCTAAAAAAGTTGCTTTAAATGATGTGGTCTGTCAGCAGCCATTTTGATATCTCTGCATCTCTGAATCTCCATGAAGACAGATTCTATTTTTCCAGAAAAAGAGTCCGTTCAGTTTCAAATGGAAGTGGATGTGTTTTAGGTCAGAGTAAAAGTAATATAAATGATTTTCAGTTACTATTGTCTTGTCATCTTAATGAGGGAGATAGCCTTAGTATGGTAGAAGGTGTTAAAGAAAAAAACACATAGGGGCGCTTGGGTGCTCAGGCGGTTAAGCATCCAGCTCTGGCTCAGGTCATGATCTCACAGTTCGTGGTTTCAAGCCCCGCGTCGGGCTCTGTGCTGACAGCTAGCTCAGAGCCTGGAGCCTCCTTCAGATTCTATTATCTCCCTCTCTCTCTGACCCTCCGCATCTCACACTGTCTCTCAAAAATAAATAAAAAAACATGAAAAAAGAAAAAAACACATTGAATAACACTCATTAAAAATGGCAAGGTAGACATCTCATGGACTAGGACCATAAAAACAGGATCTTCTGCAGTGGGACTTTAGAGAAGAGAGACTGGCTCAGCTGTGAATGTAGCTCAGACCAGTGGGAACTTAAGCCAGGAGGCAGGATGGTGTCAGTGGTTAGAAAATTGCTATGAGGAAAGTTCAGGATTCTTGCCAAAGACGGTCCAGAATGATCTCTCAGACATCATCTGGGTGATGGTGAAGGCTGAGGAACCTGGTCTGATCAAGGGTGATCAGAAATTGAGGGTGGGTGTTATGGTCAAAGTAACCTAGCAGGGGTTTTGCTAAAACTAGATTTTACAAGAAAGTGTTCAGATATATCTAAAAGAAAGTTTTGGAGACTGACTAAAATTTGGCAAGCAAAGAATCTTTGTCAAAGATTAAGTTTTTTGTTGGTGTTTTTATAATTTTTAAACTTGTAGGAAAGCCACATAAGGTTAATTGTAGTTTTATTGTGAGTCTGTTTCTCAGATAACACACATATGTAATATTGCTATGGCTTGTGTTCCCCCCCCCTCTCTCTCTCTTTATTCTGGGATATTTCTCAGTAAATTTGCCCATCCCAAGAAGGAGTTACAAATCTATTGGTCAAAAGATAGTGGGATCTGTATTCCACTGAAGATTATATAGAATCCTCAAGATACGGAGCCATGTTAACCTGCTATAAAAATTATGGGAGGAGAAGCACCAACAAATTCATTAGCTCAAGCTTTTGTGAAAACAGTTGCAAGATGGAAGTAGCTCCAAAATGACCTCCTGAGGAAAGCAGATAGCTTAAAAGTTTTACAGGATAAGTTAGGACAGATCAAAGTTCAATTTTATTCTGAGAACATTTCATTGTGTAAATTTTTGGGAGGTGTGACAAATGTTGCTTGTGTTTATTAGTGTCTCTCAACGTGATCAAGCCATGGTGCTTGAGATTGCAGAACTATTTATCACTATTATCATAGTGTTTGGATAGTCAATCTATTGACATGGTTTATTGAGTTTTATAGTAGATGATTTTCTAAATTGATATATGTACACTCATACATCGTACATATTGATATATGTATGCTTTTGCTATAAAATTTACATCGTATCTTCTGAGAGGCCAAAACACTCTTTAGTCTCTGGTACTGAGGAGTAAATCTATAAGTGAATCACTTTTCTACTGCTTTTAGTACTTTCTCACTCACAAATGCCTAGAAATGTAGATCCCTAAATCTTAAATAGGTTTGCCGTCGCAACGTCATTGTTAATGTGAACTAATCATCTTTCACTTCAGTATCCTTTCTCCAATTGTAGAGTTCTCTCAGCTTTTCAGTCTTTATACTATTTATATAATTATGTTTGATCCCTCATCTGTTTTTCTACCCTGATCACACATATACCTAATTGTTTCTGTTTTTACATCAAGTATTTTACCCATCGTTTACAGAATTCTACTTCATCCTCACACTGGCTCAAGCTTTCAGGCCCTCACTTCTGAGCTAACACCTTTCGTTCCTAATAGGTCTCCATTTCTCTATCTCAAAACTGAAATTCAGTCTATACTCAGGTAAAATAATGAGATTTCTTAAATAGCACTTCTATTCTTTCTTATATTTTTAATGTAATTTTAGATGCATCTCATTACCTTCATTTTAAACTTGAGAGGAATAGCATTTTTGCCTCTGAAACCTAATAGTGCATAGTTTTGTATTTAGAAAGTATGCATTTGAATGTATCAGAAATGAAACAATTGTATTTTTAAAGATACAGATTCCCAGGAGTTTATATATACTTACCCTATTAATTAACCAAGACTTATAACAAAATAACAATGCCGTAGGATTTCCATGGCTTTGGAAATGAAGTGGGAAGGCAGAGTTGAAAGTCAGGAGGCAATATGGGGTAAATTCTTGGTTAAAAACAACTCCCCAATGAAACTTTTCTGTCTGAATATAAAATACAAATCTGCACAGAGAGAAGACTTTCTAGACTACTTTGCATTGATAGAAGTGAGTAACACTACTCCTTTTTAATTTTTTGTCCTCAAAGTATAGGTTTTCTTAATGGGTCTCTTTTCTTAAGGGAGAAAAGCTGCCAACCTATACAGCTGTCACTGGCCTGGGGCATTATAGTTTGTTTCAACCAATTAAAATAATAATTACTGCAGAAAATGCTAATAGGGGGACCCTTATGCTGGTGAGTTCCCACCACTCCTCCAATGATTAAAACCCCTCAAATTGAAATTTTTATGTTGCAATGACTATCTCTACTTCAAAAGAACTTGTATAGTAATTTGGAAGAGAACATTCTATTTATTCCCTTCATTTTTATTTTCAAATTTTCATTCTTCTTAATGTCTTATACAGTCTTTTCTACAGTATTATAGCCCAGGCTTTAGGTCTCCCTACTCATGCTGGGAACAGTTCATACCTACCAAATTATTATTTTATAAAAGCCAGGACCATGCTGCCTTAGTCTGACAGGGGCACAGTGAGTTCTGTTGTACTGAAAATGTTGAGATATTTCCATAAAGGATTTCCAGCATAAGCTGCTTTATGGTTGACAAAAAAAATTATCATTCCAACCATCCCAACTTGACATATGAAAAATCTCAATGATAATACTGATTAACATATCTTTTGCATTTAAATTACTATGTTTTTTTAAGAAGAGAAAATTGTACATTTGGTGGGTTGTTTGCCTAGCTGAATAAACATATATCAGGATGTACAATCTAGTAATTAGTTGTATTTATCCACTGTAACACCACAGGAAAAAACTCTGAATGAAGATTCTAGGGGCAAAATACTATGACTTGGAATTTCATCTGAAAACATATGCCTTCAGTTAGCAAAATGAGAGCTTATACCCAAACATAGGAAGCATTTGCCTAAGTGCTGGGTGATTGAAGCTAGAGTAAGGTATTTGAAATAAATTTGTAAGAGTATGTCCTTTATATTTTATGGTTGTGTTTGCTTTATGTATCATCACCTTCGTAGAATCTGTATTTGAGAACAGAAAAAAAAAAGAGCTATAGGACTAAAACATTTCTATTGTCTTAAGAACGTAGGTATTTACAGATGATTTAGCATTTAAAAGTACCTGTGTTGATCAATGTCCAAAGGAAAGAATGCTGAAAACTGTAAGATGTTCCATTGTGACGTCTGTGCCACAGTTAAAAATGTAAACTCAGGTATTGAAGTTTTCAGTACTTACTTCACTCAGAATTAAGAAATTTGGAGAGGGGGTTGTTTGTTTTTATGGAAATTCATAAATGATCCTAATATTTACTTTTTAAAAAATATCCAGATAGCACTATAAATAGTTACAAAGTCAGTGAATACAGGTCTATTTTATAATGTGTGGCATCTTGGTAGAGATATTTGAAACTGAGTCCTGACCCAGCAGCAGGCCTCCCATGAGATAATACCACTCTCTTTACTCAAGTGTTCCAGATAATCTGTGAGGACTTTGTTCCCTCTCATCTCAATTTTCTGGTCCTTTTTGATTTAGCAATTTCCTTTTCTTGATACCACCCAACTTTAAATATAATAACATAATCTACTCTACTACATTCAAGTCACATGTATGTTTTCATGGACTTCATTTTACTAAAGTGACAGTAAAAGAAAAAAACAATTTGTTCCTTACTTCTAAGGAGAAGGGTGAATCTGAATAAGAGCAGCTTCTATCCTTTTGGAGATAGGTGTGGATGAGATGTCACCCTGAGAGCTGAGTGTAGGGTGAGGTGATTAGATGCTTTAGAATAAAGGAGAGATTTCAGTAAGAGAGAGAGAGAAATTTTGAGAGGAAAAAATAATAAAATAAATTTTGTCAGTTAATTATAATACTCTCTTCATTTCTTCATAAAACCATTGGGAAAATCTTATAAAAAATACTCAGCAATGCTGTTAGATAATTCAATATGTGACAATACATAGTAAAAGAAATATGTATTTGGTTTTTCATCCCCAGTTCCTGGCACTGTGCTCCTAAAACCATACACTTTCTTGAGTAAGAGAAATGAGAAGAACATTTTTGTTACTCATAATAAGCCCCATTCAACTATGCCTGAGTTGACTCTTTGAACATGGAGCTTTGTTACTAGAGGAACCAATCATGTGATTAGAGGGTTTCAGCACAACTCCCCAACCTTGGGGAGGAGAAAGGGGCTAGGGTTAAGTTAATCATCAATGGCCAGTGACCTAATTTTCCATGGCTGTGTAATGGGACCTTCATAAAAACCATAAAAGAAAGGGCTTGAAGAGCTTTCAGGTTGGTGAACACAATAAGGTTGTAGAAAGGTGACATATGCAGAGAGGGTATGGGAGCTCTGTGCACACCCTTCATGTACTGCCCTATGGAACCCTTCATCTGTCTGTTTGTCTGTATTCTTTATTATATTGTTGTCAACAACTGACTTCTCTGTTCTGGAGCCAAAATAACATAAAAACAGTTTGGTGATAAAGAGAAACAATAGTTTTATTACTATGACAGGCAAAGAAGACTTCAGCAAGCTAACACCTTCAAAACTGCAGACACACCCAGGGTAAAAGGCTAAGGGGTTTTATAGGAAAATATCGGATCTGGGCAGTTTTGAGAGCAATTTGGTATGTGCTGCCAGCCATGTTCCTCATTCTGTCTTCAAGGTGGTCTCAGCCAGCTGGTCCTCTGATTCTTGTACATCAGGGTTACCAAGATGTCAATACTGACACTGAGCTCTGGGAACAAAAGAGTCTATAGAGAAACAAGTGAAGGGGGCAGGGAGGCTTCAAGAATGAGCAAGAGAAAAACGAGTTCAAAGTCAAGCTTGCTGACGCATTAGTGTGTCCATCTTAACTTTCATCCATCTTTACATTTCTATAGTGGTTTCAGTATCATTTATAGTAAACACATAAATGTAAATAAGTGTTTCTTGGGGGCACCTGGGTGACTCAGTCAGTTAAGCATCCAACTTTTGATTTCATCTCAGATTATGATCTTAAGATTGTGGGATCGAGCTCCACATGGGGCTCTATGATGATCATGGAACTTCCTTGAGATTCTCTCCCTCTCCCTCTGCCCCACATCCCCCTGGAAAAAAATTAAAAAGAGTAAATCCTGAGTTGTCATCCCAAAGAAAACAAAGTGTTTCCCTGAGTTTTGTGAGCTATAATAACAAATTACTTAACTAGAGAAGGGGTTATGGGAACTCTTAATTTATACCTGGTCTAAGTATGGGAGGCCTGGATTTGCAATTGGCATCTGCTATCAGGGGCAGTCTTGTGCTGCTGAGGGGTCCTTAACCTGTGGGCTCTGAGCTAACTCCGGATAGAGTCAGAATTGCTCAATGAACAGGAAAAACCCACACATTATATATTAGAAATGCTAAAAGTTGAGGAAACCGGAGTTTTTCTTTTAGAGAATTTGGAACTTGGGTTATTAGTGTAGTTTATAGATGGCATGTAGATCTGGTGGCAGGAACTGGTTTATAGCAGGGTAATATTTTTATTTTATTAATCTACATTCTGGTGATGACTTCATCTCATTACCTATAGATGTGATTCTCAGTTTACTTGAGAGTCAAAGTCTGAAACACCTAGGAAGCATTATCAAAGGTAACATTAGAAAACACTTTTGATCGGATTACATTCTAGTAGGGTGCCTGTGCATTCTCAAACAATTTTCCTAATGATGATTATATACATTTATTATTTGGCAGAGAGAGAGAGAGAATTAGCATGGCAAACAGAATGAAGTATATACAGGTGATAATTCTTTATTGTAGCTGAACATTCAATTTTCTTTTGGACAACGGAGAAACAACAGATTTTTAAACATGTCAAAATATGTTCAATAAAATATAATATTTTACAATATCTTAGACAGTTTTAAGGAATATATGTAATATTTTTCACAATCAATCCATCAGTGCCATTAATTCCAAGTACATAACATTAATTGTAACTCAATGAACATGGTGGTAGGATAGGGATAGTGCACAAAGCAAGTGTTGCCTAAAGATTATTATATATTTAAGTGGATAGGTACAATGTTTATTATACTGTCTAAGAATGGTCAGATAAAAAATATAAGGGTTACTTGTTTAAAATAGATTCTTAGTCCTTACAGAATTAATCCTATGGAGGTAGAATCTATATATATGGAGTGTGGGAACTCAAATTTTTATAAGATCTCAGTTAAAATTATGCACTATAAACTGTGATAGTGAACTTGTACCTTCAGAACATCTAGACAGTTTCATACAGGTACTTAGAAGCAGACAATTTAAAATAGTGCCTTTTATTATGAATAGGAAATGGTGGCATTCAGTACTGTTGACTGAATACCGTAAACCTCTTACTTTGACTTACCTCCATTTGGAATTATTCTATATTGGCGCAATACTCTACATTAGAATAGAATAGTAACAACAGCTACAGTAACAAAACAAGATAAAAAAAAGAAGACAAAAAGATTACCATCACCATGTATACATTCATACATTGGACAGTTATCTTTTGAGTGACTAAAAGGCACATAATGGATTCTTAACATTACAGTCCATTATTGAAAGTTAAATGACTGATATTTTCCAGTACTTTCTCACTAGTAAAGCTTGAAGGTAATTCATTCAATAAACACATACACAGTCCTTAATTTTCTTGATAGTGTAGGCTAAAATAATGTTTTCATTGATTCGTTTGCAAAATCGCTTTAGTAATCTCCTTTCCTGAGATAAGAGACTCAAGAGACTATTTAGATATCTTGGGATAATGGAATAAAAATATAATTTTAAAATTATTTGGTAATTTAAGTCCTATTTGACTATAAAAATATGTAAAGCAGTTTGTTAGGTATTTATCTTCTATTAAGTAAGAATTAAATCAGGACTTACTGGAAGCTGCTTTTAAACTCTGAGTTTCCTAAGTAATTGCAATTTTGTAAATCTAGTCTCTTGCTCTACAGCCCCATGCTTTTATATTACATTTGTAGTACATTATTAAAATGATAACACTTGGTATTTATAAAATATTAAAAAAGATATAAATGATGCCATGACAACTATCTTTGAAAACTGTCATTTGGAATACGGTATTTTTATGATGATACCGTATTTTTTAAAATATAACTTCATAACACATACAACTATGATATAACACTTTAAACTTCATTACAATTAGATTTATTCTATATTTTGATATAATCAATAAAACTTTTTGGATACATATTAAAATGCTATTGTTATCCAAGTAGAAACTATAAAAATTAGACATATTTCCCACTAATATTTATAATAAATTTCTCTCAAGATATTTGAATATTTTTAAGTTAAATATTTCAGTATATATGCCTAACTAGCAGAAACAACATCAAGTAGAATGCACTCTTCAAAAGTGAAATAACTATGAAAGTGAATACCTGAGAACTTGATTGGAAAGAAATTACCAAAATGTAATAAACTAGATAAGCCTCCATTTTAGGACAAGGTATAGATATCACGCAGAATACCTCTACATGATGTTTTCTCCATTTTAGACCTTTATCCTTATACTTTTATCCTTTACACTTTAATAATGTTAATGAAAAACAAAAGATTATGCACATTTCATTGAATCATAGATAATCCATTGAGCTAAATTTTAACTGAAACACTAAATAATAAAATTAGTGAATAAATTTAAAAGGCAATTGAAAATAGTATAATGGAGTTTTATATAAGTGATCATAACAGTTGTATTAGTAAGACATAAAATATCCTCACTAGTCAGTCCACCTAAATCTGCCTCTTCCAGAAGTTATAGTTATATCTGAACTATTTGGTTATGTGAACTAATAATTTCATACATAAAGGTGCATATGTCACTAATTGATTGGAACATCTTCTTAGGAATTTAAAAATTTTAGTGCTTTACCTATAAATTTTTTATTTGACATCAATTGTGCATTAAGCTAGTTTGAATACTTTTTATTGCTTTTGCAGCCAAAAAGTTGCCACATAACTTACTAAGCATCTTATCTGTGCCAATTACTTTTACACATCTGACCCATATCAAATTGAAATGGACTTCCAGAGAATGATTTGGGCTTTCATATGTCTGGTATGCCTGCATTTCTGTGGTGCCCTCCACTTGGAACGTGCTCTAGAATTGTACTGTCAATAGGACCTTCTGCAATGATGCAAATACTCTTCTATACTAAGTATATGTGATTACTGATCACTGTAAATGTGGCTAGTCTGAATTGGTAGGTGTCATAACTAGACATGGCATTTCAAAGACAGTACGAAAAAGAGAAGTAAAATATCTCAAATATCTTATGTTGATTACTGTTGAAATGACATTTTGAATTTTTTATTGGGATAAATAAAATTTATTGCTAAGATTAAGTTGACTTCACTTTTGTTTTTGTTTTTACTATGACTAGATTTTGTAAGTTACATTTGTGGCTTGCATTGTATTTCCACTGGATGGAGCTGACCTAGAATCACCCTTTGATGAGTAGTTTATGGATTTGTTTTCCTCTCCCTCCCGTCTCTTATGTCCAAACTTTCAAAGTATCTTGGGTCTTTGTAAGGTGTGCTAGCAGGTTTATAGAACTATTTATGTTGTCATTGAAGTAAATTTGATCACCGTTTCTAGATTTTAACATTCTTGAGAACGGAGATGATCATATTGGTCAGTGTAACCCCACAGCAGTAACAGAGTGACCTACCTGCACAATCATTTATGTTGGGTTGGTTTTTAGTTGATTTAATGGTGAAGGGTTTTGGCTTTTAATAATTGGAGGTAGAGGTCATAAAATCAAAGGCTTACAGAGGCATTTTAAGTATAATAAATGGGTGAAAGGTGAGATGGGTAAGATAGACAGCATTATGGAATCTCTGGTAAATTGAAAATGCCCTATCTAAAGGAGGTACTAGATACTTAGCCAACTTTTGTCATGCAGGTGTTCTAATGTAAGGCTGCTAGATTTCCAAGTTGTTCAAGAGAAGCTCAAAAATCCAAATCATTATTTCTTAATACTCCTTAAATATTAAATTATAATCCAAACCTTGTAAAAACTTTTGCCAGCAAAATTAGCTTTGTAGGCTGGATCTGGCGCACAGCCCATCCAAATAGGGCCTGAAGTTTCCTTTACAAGAAGTTTCCATCTTTGTTTTAGAATTGTGTTCCCTGTTATAGATAAGGAAAATGTATGGTAAAGTTACATATTAGTGCCACAAATTAGTAACAGACTGAAAGAAAACCACGGGAATTAAAAGTTTCTGACTATCCTTCATGTTATTGAGTCTGCCACTCTCTGTAATTAGGAGGTGGCATTAATCATTAATTAGAAAAGAAACCCTCAGTGAACAGTGTGAGATATCTCCATGGGAACAGCACTGGCTTAATCTCAACAAGAGTGAAAGATACGGAGTACAAAAACAGATTTAGTGCACATCTCTGTAGGTCTGATTTAGGTAGCTAATATTCTATCCATGTAAAAACCAAATAAAACATGTTCTTTTTCCTTCTGTGTATAGCAATATTATCTCTTTCATCCTTTTCTTTTAAATCTTTGGTGATATGTTTCTGTTTGAATGAGGTAGTCCAACCTATAGTACTCATAGGAGTGAAATATCTTCTCTACCTGCAACATCAAACACTGAAACAAAAGAGCAGTTGTGCTGAGTTCATTGAGATTCACTGAAAAGTGTTGCTCGCCTGCAGAGCAGGTGAAAGTTTCCTGCTGGTTTCTCATTTAGGGAAAACCTCTTGGCTTATACCTCAAGAACTGTGCAAGCCTCTAAAGAGTGGTAGTCAGGACTGGATACAGTTATTGCCTATAGAGATAGTTAAGTTATATCATGGAATAAGGATCAGGGAATTAATAAGGAAAGAAAAAGGGAGATGCGAGGGACTTAACAGTCTGAGTCTTTTTCTAACGGGCTGTCTTCATGTCCCCACCCCCCATCTGCTGAGGAATTCGAAATTCCACCTTGTTGGAAAAGGAGTGTTATCACTTGCCTCATTCTTCTAAGCCAGCTACGCTTTGCCTTACCTTTGAGAATAAATATTTGCATCCATTTCTATAAAATCATTTCTTTGTTTCAAATCTTTTCATCAAATCTCTAACACAAAAAGCACCACACAAGATCTAAGCAATCAGGGATTACCTGCTTGTACTTGGGAAAAGAGGGCTGATTTGGTGGAATTCATTAACTTAAATGGTTGGAAAACAAAAAGCAGATTCTATTTACTTGGATAGATTAATTTTCCTAGTGTAATGTGCCAAGCTATGTAATCATACAGATTCCTTTATTATTATTAAAAATAATTTATTCTGTGCCAGACACAAGTGTAAGGGCTTACCTTCACCATCTCATCTACTCTTCCCAGCTTGAGGAAGAAAGTGTCATTGTCTATTTTACACAGGCTTCAAATGGTTAAATCAAGTGCCAATTGATCTCAGGATCCCCCAACAAGTAATTGGTGGTGTAGCATTTGAATTAAATCTGCTCTGACTCCATAATTAACTCTTATAAATAACAACAAAACAATAGTGGCAACCTCCTGTATTAGATTTACTGTGAATTAGGAACTATTCTAAGCATCTTACATTTAGTAAGTGTTTAATCACAGCAACTCTTTGAGGTAGGCATTATGACTATTCTCATTTTACAGATGGGGAACTGGGTCGCAGAAATCCATTGACTTCAATAATTTACTAAAATGAGATATAACATGAAAAGTAAGGCAGTTTCTTCTGAAATGATAATCATTACATTTATAAGCTGCATAACACTCCCTAGATGGCATTTTCAACAAATATTTGCTAGGGAAAATGATTTTTTGTGTGTGTGTCAGCAATATAATTAATTTATTCATTATCAACATCTCTTGCTTTGCACACTTGGAGCCTGGTAATAATTACTTTAGTCACTGTTCCTTTGCTGTAATTCAAGAGACTTACTTTGTCTAGGTCCAAAATAATTTAAAGACAAGTTATCATTATTATTGTTAGGTTCTAAAGATTCTCTTTTGCCAAATTGCTGTGTTGTTTCTGTTGCTATTGCTTTCTGTTCTGGCCTTCAGTACCATCTGGTACTATATCTGCAGGTATTCAATTCTTCTTATATCCAATAATAATAAATTACACATGTGATTGAATAATTTCAGACATTTTTTGGTTGTTCAAATTAAACATGATTAAAAACAGGCTCACACTCCTGAAAGACTGCAGGATAAGTGCAGGATAAGGAATAAACGATCCAAAGAATACCAAAAAAAAAAAAAATGTAAACCACAGAGCTCATGATATCTGATCTAATAGCTTGAAGTATATAGAGTCCTTTTCATGAAAATAAATAAGTCAGCTGACGGATTGAACTGGAGTGACTAATGTAGTTTGGCGATGGAATTGTGTCCTTCTTTCCCCCCACTTAAAAAAATAATGATAGGTTCTTCTGGAACCTGCTTAAATAAGTGACACTCATAGAGATGGATTGCTATGCTCTGACATATGGTGCACTGATATTCCGGTTGTATTGTAGAGATTATTACTAGCAGCAAGATTTTATAGTTATTGCCCTGTCAAAGCTGGTGTTTTAATCACTATCATCAACACCGCCTTCATGTTTTACCTCATCTTCTATCCAGCAAGCCATACCCGCGTGTCAACCGAAGAGAAACTCATTTGTTTGGGCCCATTATTTCATTAAGATCTATATTTCACAGGGACAAGTGAAAGATGACTTTACGAGGAGGGGAAAAATACTCATCATAAGGAATGGAATTTAAGGACTGCAATTATTGATCTGAGGAGTCATAATACCAGAGAGTTTGTGAAGAATCCCATAAGCCTGCCTTAGAGATGAGGGGTGACTGAAGGTGCAGGTGTTTCCTCTTGTTCCTGAGAGCAATTAGGGATCCAAATTATTTCCACTGTTACCTAATAAGGCAACAAGTGTCACCTGATGAAGTTAATTCCAGGCACTAGCAATGTAAACATAGCTCAGCTTCTTCAGTTCTCTGGTCTCGCATTTTGTATATTCCACAGCCTCAGAAAGCAGAGGCAAAGAATGCAAACCATTGGTACTTTTAAAAATCACAAGTAAAGGAGAAGCGGGAAGTGAGTTAAGAACTGTTTGTCATTTGGCCATTAGTTATTTTACCTTGGTTAAAAAATACAGTGGAATCCAAGAAACCTTTTGTAATGTACTGGAGCCCACCTCCCCCTCATTCCCAAGGTGTTCAAAGCTAACTTACTACAGTGTCAGTTGTCAGTTTCACAAGGTGGAATACACCATAATATTTTTGTTTTGTTTTCTTTGGAGGGAAACTGGACTGTTTTCCCTCAAACCCTTTTCCTTCCTCCAGTTTGAAATATGAACGTGGTTGAGCAGCTTTGATGGTGAAAGTTACGGCTGTGGAACTCTTTTCCCCTTTGTTTGTTACAATTGACCTCTTTCCCAGCACATTAGATTCAGCCTCAAACTTAAATTGCAAGGTGTTGTGAATAACGTGTTTGTCACTTCAGGCTTTGCTGGTAGAGCTGTTCTTTCCCAGGGTCTCAGCACAAGCACCTCCAAAAAAGCCAAGAGAGACAAATTTCTCATGTGTGGAGCACAGCGGGTCAGCCCCTTCCATATGCTCAAGATTTGTGGCTCCTGTCACTCGTAGCCCATTCTCATCTCTCAAGTCCTAACAGCTCACTAGCCTCAAATCCCTTTGAACTCGGATTAAATGGGTTCTGGAAAACATGCTACTGTGTGTGGGGGATCAGAGGTCTCCTGAAGTACACTGCAGTCGGAGCCTTCCTAGACTACCCTTTGGCTATCTATCTAAATAGCTCAGTACCAGTCTTTGGTCTATTTATCATCCAAACATGGTGTGTGTGGGTGGCTATGTATATATGCATATTTATGTATAATTCAGCATGCATATTTGTATCATTTTACTCTCTTGGCAAGCACATTAAAAGACCCGGCTTTCTCAGCCAAAATGAATTTCACAATTTAACTATAATGCCGCGTCTTTCTTGCCAAGTACGGGGACACATTGTGATGATTTCTCCCCACTGAGCTCAATCTGCAAGTCTTATAGGACACTGCAGTGGCACCCTAAAGGAAGAAGCACCTACTCTTTAGGGCACCCTGAGACAGAGGGCCATTTAGTCTTTTTTTTCAATTGTTACCAGTATTTTACCTTATCCCACACTTCCTAGCTAACCTTAATGATGTTGTATGTTCTTTTATTGATAACCATTTTAAA
Source organism: Suricata suricatta (assembly GCF_006229205.1). Lineage (NCBI taxonomy): Eukaryota > Metazoa > Chordata > Mammalia > Carnivora > Herpestidae > Suricata > Suricata suricatta. The sequence goes on along the minus strand of NC_043705.1, from coordinate 94,462,915 downwards.
CTCTGCCCAATTTGCTGGTAACTTAAATTGACTCTTGTTTAAAGTCACTTTTTTAGAATGTTTATTCATTTTTGAGAGGCGGGGAGGAAGGGAGCAAGAGCTGGGGTGGGGCAGAGAAAAAGGGCTCCAGGCTCTGAGCTGTTAGCTCAGAGCCAGATGCGGGCTTGAACTCAGGAACCATGAGATCATGATCTGAGCCAAAGTTGAGCACTTAGCCAACTGAGCCACCCAGACACCCCTAAAGTAACATGTTTTAAAATCATTTTTACTATGCTTTTTAACAGAATCTTCAATAGTCCAGGGACATAGTGAGCAAGTCTGTTCTGGATTTTGGTGTTTCTACTGTAGAAATATGTTCTATCTTCTCTTCTGTAAGAGTCCATACCTCTTCCGTTTCCCCACTCTTTTAAGAAACTTTCCTCTTATCAATACTTGTGTTGTTGGTACCACTATAGGAAGGGAGACGATTCTTCATTATTTTTTTTTCAGCTGTTTCTGGAGTTTTTTTTTTTTTACATGTATTCTTCCATGTAAACTTTAGAATTTGTTATGTAAACTGCATTCCTGCACATGCCATCAAAAAAGATTTTGACTGACTTTCAATTCTCTTGTTTAAATAATTGGGAGAGAGTTGAAATATATCCACCTTTATTATCTCCGTTATTTACTTTGGCAAAGCTCTCCATTAATCAAGTGCTTCTATACTAATTTTTCAAGTTTTGTAGTTTCCTATTTTATAGATTACTAATTCAACTTGTTTCTCTGACTTTTAAAGTTTTGTTGATGTGAACTAGATCTTTTTCTTATACAATTTCTAATTGAATATTGATGAAGTCTAAAAAAGCTATTGACATGTGACTCATCTAGGCTTCTGACTAATTAAATGATGTTATTAAATCCAAAAAAATTGGTTGTATTCTTTTTATTGTTTATGTACAATCATATCATCTGTGTATGAATGACAAAACTAAAAAGTAATAACTTTGACTTTTTAAAAATATTTCCATTTCTTTTATTTTCTCAAACATTAGCATTTGCCAATATGCCTTTTAGAAACTTCTTATTACTGAACATACCCCATACATTCTGTAGGATCCAGGTCACATTTTTTTTAAAAAATGAAGAATATCCTACTTTACCTCAACAATAAGTATTACTCTCCTTCTAGAAATCTCCATACTATTTCTCTTATAGTTTATAACATCTTTCCTCCCTTGTTGTGCTTTCATATTTAACTCATTTTATGCATGGGAAGATAGGGATCATTCACTAAAAATTTGCATAATAAATACACATTTCACTTGGTATGTGGAATTTTCTCCAACATCATGAAAATATTCATAGTACGTAATCTGTAAAGTTCTTGTGTTGATAAAATTGCTATTATGATGATATAAATGAATAAATAAAATACAAGTATTACTAAATATGCATAATATGATTTTTTAATAAAAATATGTCTCCTTTTCTTCCATATTTTTTAAATAATAGCTCCCACCAGCTTGTCTTGTGTGGAAGCTATTTCTGACATTGAGACGTCATTCTAAGACTATTTTTGTGGATTAGGGTTACATTGGCACTGTACATTTTTTCTGCTTGGTAGTCTTTTTATAAGTACTCATTTTACTTAACTGTTAAATTTTTACCCTTGAGTTCCCTCAAGATGTTTGAGTGAGTGCTATCTCCCAGTTGTGATTCATGTACCTCTAGTTTATCTACTGGCTGTTCTGTGCACTTAGTATGATTAGATCTAGTACCTCTAACTTGTCTAGTTCAAATACACTTTTGACTTTCACTTAAGACTTTTCAGTAGAGCCTGAGGGAAAAAGTTTTTTTTTGTTTTTCACTATAGTCTTTTTAGCCCTTAATGAGCTCTTTATTTCAGGATCACCAAATGGCCCCACTGCTTCTTTAGATGAGTTATATAAAGAACATCTAACTTGTTATAAAGTTACTACTAGTTAACTTTACTGGTCATTTTTCATATCTAAATCGCAATCACATTTTACATAATATGTTTCTCTATTCACTTCACTTTGACCTTTCTCTTAAAAGAGTGTATTTTTACTTGCAAGCTTTTTGCATCTTTCAAGGCTTTTGTGACCTCTGATATATGATTCCCTGACCTGGGTTTCAAAAAGTATTTCAAATATTCTTTAGGGGGTTTTTTTTTCCACTTTTCACATTTTAGAAAACATTATTCATTCTCTAACTAATGCCTTATTTAGTCATAGTCTACTTTCCATTCTCATGTTCCTAGAATCACCACTAATCACGTGTTGGGGGAAAAGAGTATCATTTGATAATTTGTTTTCCATTCCCCTCACCAGGGTCAATGAGAGTAGTTGATAGGTTATGTCCTATACTGGGACACCAGATGAAGAAGCAAATGCAGCTGAAATATAATCTGTTTTGTGCTTGCCAAGAAGGCCTGGTCTATTTCCCCACAGAGGTTAGGGTGCTTTTGATGATTTGCAGAAAGTCATTGTATATACTGATGTAATCTTGTGCCTCACTGGAAACTATTATTTTTGTGTTTATTTATTTATTTTGAGAGAGTGGGGTAGTGTGTGTGCCCTCATGAACAAGGGAGGGGCTGAGAGAGAGGGAGAGAAAATCCTAAGTAAGTTCCTCCCTCTCAACACAAAACTTGACTCAGGGCTTGATCCCACTAACCTTAAGATCTTGATCTGAGC